>NC_091285.1:9786452-9863952 GCF_032444005.1 Ranitomeya imitator
GCACCCATCCCATCACTCCCCATACTGTGTCTGCACATATCCCATCACCCTCGCTCCCCCTACTGTATCCACACCCATCCCATCACCATCGCTCCCCATACTGTGTCCGCATCCATCCTATCACCCTTGCTCCCCCTACTGTGTCCGCAAACATCCCATCACCCTTGCTTCCCATACCCCATACTGTGTCCACACCCATCCCATCACCTTGGCTCCCCAAACTGTGTCTGCACCCATCCCATCACCCTTGCTCTCAATACTGTGTCTATTCCCATCCCATCACCGTCACTCCCCATGCTGTGCCCACACCCATCCCGTCACACTTGCTCCCCATACTATGTCTGCACCCATACCGTCACCCTCGCTCCCCATACTGTGTCTGCACCATCCCATAATCCTTGCTCCCCATACTGTGTCTGTACCAATCCCATCACCCTCGCTCTCTATACTGTGTCCTTACCCATCCCATCACCCTCGCTCTCTATACTGTATCCGTACTCATCCTGTCATCCTTGCTCCCCATGTGTCTGTACCCATCATGTCACCCTTGCTCCCCATACTGTGTCTGCACCCATCCCATCATCCTTGCTCTCCATATTATGTCCGCACCCATCCTGTCACCCTTGCTTCCCATACTGTGTCTGCACCCATCCTGTCATCCTTGCTCCCCATATTATGTCCGCACCCATCCTGTCACCCTCACTCCACATACTGTTTCCGCACCCACCCCATCACCCTCGCTCGCCATACTGCATCCGCACCCATCCCATCATCCGTGTTCTGGCTGTTAAAAAACATTGATAAAACACACGTAACTGATGTAGGTTGGAATGACAACAACCTGATTTTGCTAGTGTCACTTCGAGGTTACACAGGTTGTCCGGCTCCTCAAGAATCCAAGGAAAAAGGGCCACAAATAGTGATGAGCGAACATGCTTGGAAAAGGTGTTATCATGCTCGGGAGATAACCAAGTATCTCCGATGTGCTTGAATAATTTGAGTCCCCACGTTGCGAGACTGTTAGACGGCCACAACACATGCGGAGATCCATGCTACGCACAATCTGACTTGATATATTCTCTGATTTGTAATCCAGGCAGCTAGTAATCCTATTGGTCGCGGAGTCCGATCTGCCATCAATATTAACCATTATGCCACCAAGAAGAGCCTTGCGGAGAGCATGCTGGACGTGGCGCTCTTCATGGCGAATGCTGCGCAGCTGAAGGCGGTGTTGGAGCAAGGTCCGAGCTTCACCTACTATGTCACGCTCATCACTCTCATCAGCCTGTCCCTGGCTCTGCAGGTCGTTATTGGAATCCTGCTGATTATTATCGGTAAGTCACTTCATCGAGAAAAGTCCTCGACGCAAGAAAACTTAGTATGTGCTGCACGATTATAATAAAGAACGCTTGTCACCCTCTCTATAGCTCGGGAGCCAGAAGTGGCTGATAACTGGGAGCAATAGACTTAATTTCCCTGCCCTGCAATATCCATGTCCCAGTTTAATGTCGATGATAAAAGGGAGTAATAGATTGCATTGAGAGTCCCTGGAGTTTAAGTAGCTGCAGTGACACTCTTGGCCACAAGGTGGCAAGATATCCACAATTTTATTGCATGTAGTACCACAGTCTGACCTGCAGGTGGTAGTGTTGTTATTGCTTTTTGGCTTTCCCCATGGTCATTATTTCAGGTATTGATATTTCTGGAGATTTAACCCCTCATGTCCCCTCTGTCTACAGCTCGCAAAAATCTTAATGACGTTTCCAAGCAGCCACGTCTGGACGTGATGAATAATGTGGCCACAGCCCTCGTGTTTGTCATCGTCCTCATCAATATCTTTATTACAGCATTTGGGGTACAAAAATCTGGTCTTTACCCATCACGGGGGCCGCGGGGGCTGCACTGAGTGGGAACCACTGAAGGTATAATCTGGGAACAAAACTACATTTCTGTTGGCTTCGTTGTATCTAAATTTACCAAGTGTGGTACGGTCTGCTAAATCAATGTATCCAAGTCTTTCAAGTGTGATACTGTCTGCTTATCCGTGCATCTAATCCTACCATATGTGATACTGTCTTCTAAAGTGCTGTATCTAATCCTATTACATGTGATACTATATGCTAAACTGTGTATCTAATCACAATGTGTGATACTGTCTGTAGCCGTGTATCTAATTCTTTCCTGTGTGATACTGACTGCTGAGCCGTGTATCTAATCCTCTCCTGTGTGATACCGTCTGCTGAGCTGTGTATCTAATCCTCTCCTGTGTGATACCATCTGCTGAGCCGTGTATCTAATCCTCTCCTGTGTGATACTGTCTGCTGAGCCGTGTATCTAATCCTATCCTGTGTGATACTGACTGCTGAGCTGTGTATCTAATCCTATCCTGTGTGATACTGACTGCTGAGCCGTGTATCTAATCCTCTCCTGTGTGATACCATCTGCTGAGCCGTGTATCTAATCCTCTCCTGTGTGATACCATCTGCTGAGCTGTGTATCTAATCCTATCCTGTGTGATACTGTCTGCTGAGCTGTGTATCTAATCCTCTCCTGTGTGATACCATCTGCTGAGCCGTGTATCTAATCCTCTCCTGTCTGATACTGTCTGCTGAGCCGTGTATCTAATCCTATCCTGTGTGATACTGTCTGCTGAGCCGTGTATCTAATCCTCTCCTGTGTGATACCATCTGCTGAGCCGTGTATCTAATCCTCTCCTGTGTGATACTGTCTGCTGAGCCATGTATCTAATCCTATCCTGTGTGATACCATCTGCTGAGCCGTGTATCTAATCCTCTCCTGTGTGATACTGACTGCTGAGCTGTGTATCTAATCCTATCCTGTGTGATACTGTCTGCTGAGCTGTGTATCTAATCCTCTCCTGTGTGATACTGTCTGCTGAGCGTGTATCAAATCCTATCCTGTGTGATACTGTCTGCTGAGCCGTGTATCTAATCCTATCCTGTGTGATACTGTCTGCTGAGCTGTGTATCTAATCCTCTCCTGTGTGATACTGTCTGCTGAGCCGTGTATCTAATCCTCTCCTGTGTGATACCATCTGCTGAGCCGTGTATCTAATCCTCTCCTGTGTGATACTGACTGCTGAGCCGTGTATCTAATCCTCTCCTGTGTGATACTGTCTGCTGAGCCATGTATCTAATCCTATCCTGTGTGATACCATCTGCTGAGCCGTGTATCTAATCCTCTCCTGTGTGATACTGACTGCTGAGCCGTGTATCTAATCCTATCCTGTGTGATACTGTCTGCTGAGCTGTGTATCTAATCCTATCCTGTGTGATACTGTCTGCTGAGCCGTGTATCTAATCCACTCCTGTGTGATACCATCTGCTGCCGTGTATCTAATCCTCTCCTGTGTGATACTGACTGCTGAGCTGTGTATCTAATCCTCTCCTGTGTGATACCATCTGCTGAGCCGTGTATCTAATCCTCTCCTGTGTGATACTGTCTGCTGAGCCATGTATCTAATCCTATCCTGTGTGATACCATCTGCTGAGCCGTGTAACTAATCCTCTCCTGTGTGATACTGACTGCTGAGCCGTGTATCTAATCCTATCCTGTGTGATACTGTCTGCTGAGCTGTGTATCTAATCCTCTCCTGTGTGATACCATCTGCTGAGCCGTGTATCTAATCCTCTCCTGTCTGATACTGTCTGCTGAGCCATGTATCTAATCCTATCCTGTGTGATACTGACTGCTGAGCTGTGTATCTAATCCTTTCCTGTGTGATACTGTCTGCTGAGCTGTGTATCTAATCCTCTCCTGTGTGATACTGTCTGCTGAGCGTGTATCTAATCCTATCCTGTGTGATACTGTCTGCTGAGCCGTGTATCTAATCCTATCCTGTGTGATACTGTCTGCTGAGCTGTGTATCTAATCCTCTCCTGTGTGATACCATCTGCTGAGCCGTGTATCTAATTCTATCCTGTGTGATACTGTCTGCTGAGCTGTGTATCTAATCCTCTGTGTGATACCATCTGCTGAGCTGTGTATCTAATCCTATCCTGTGTGATACTGACTGCTGAGCCGTGTATCTAATCCTCTCCTGTGTGATACTGTCTGCTGAGAGTGTATCTAATCCTATCCTGTGTGATACTGTCTGCTGAGCTGTGTATCTAATCCTATCCTGTGTGATACTGTCTGCTGAGCCGTGTATCTAATCCTCTCCTGTGTGATACTGACTGCTGAGCTGTGTATCTAATCCTCTCCTGTGTGATACCATCTGCTGAGCCGTGTATCTAATCCTCTCCTGTGTGATACTGTCTGCTGAGCCGTGTATCTAATCCACTCCTGTGTGATACCATCTGCTGCCGTGTATCTAATCCTCTCCTGTGTGATACTGACTGCTGAGCTGTGTATCTAATCCTCTCCTGTGTGATACCGTCTGCTGAGCCGTGTATCTAATCCTCTCCTGTGTGATACTGTCTGCTGAGCCATGTATCTAATCCTATCCTGTGTGATACCATCTGCTGAGCCGTGTATCTAATCCTCTCCTGTGTGATACTGACTGCTGAGCCGTGTATCTAATCCTATCCTGTGTGATACTGTCTGCTGAGCTGTGTATCTAATCCTCTCCTGTGTGATACCATCTGCTGAGCCGTGTATCTAATCCTCTCCTGTCTGATACTGTCTGCTGAGCCGTGTATCTAATCCTATCCTGTGTGATACTGACTGCTGAGCTGTGTATCTAATCCTTTCCTGTGTGATACTGTCTGCTGAGCTGTGTATCTAATCCTCTCCTGTGTGATACTGTCTGCTGAGCGTGTATCTAATCCTATCCTGTGTGATACTGTCTGCTGAGCCGTGTATCTAATCCTCTCCTGTGTGATACCATCTGCTGAGCCATGTATCTAATTCTATCCTGTGTGATACTGTCTGCTGAGCTGTGTATCTAATCCTCTGTGTGATACCATCTGCTGAGCTGTGTATCTAATCCTATCCTGTGTGATACTGACTGCTGAGCCGTGTATCTAATCCTCTCCTGTGTGATACTGTCTGCTGAGAGTGTATCTAATCCTATCCTGTGTGATACTGTCTGCTGAGCTGTGTATCTAATCCTCTCCTGTGTGATACTGTCTGCTGAGCGTGTATCTAATCCTATCCTGTGTGATACTGTCTGCTGAGCTGTGTATCTAATCCTCTCCTGTGTGATACCATCTGCTGAGCCGTGTATCTAATCCTCTCCTGTGTGATACTGTCTGCTGAGCCATGTATCTAATCCTATCCTGTGTGATACCATCTGCTGAGCCGTGTATCTAATCCTCTCCTGTGTGATACTGACTGCTGAGCCGTGTATCTAATCCTATCCTGTGTGATACTGTCTGCTGAGCTGTGTATCTAATCCTCTCCTGTGTGATACCATCTGCTGAGCCGTGTATCTAATCCTCTCCTGTCTGATACTGTCTGCTGAGCCGTGTATCTAATCCTCTCCTGTGTGATACTGACTGCTGAGCTGTGTATCTAATCCTTTCCTGTGTGATACTGTCTGCTGAGCCGTGTATCTAATCCTCTCCTGTGTGATACTGTCTGCTGAGCTGTGTATCTAATCCTCTCCTGTGTGATACTGACTGCTGAGCCGTGTATCTAATCCTCTCCTGTCTGATACTGTCTGCTGAGCCGTGTATGTAATCCTATCCTGTGTGATACTGACTGCTGAGCTGTGTATCTAATCCTATCCTGTGTGATACTGTCTGCTTAGCTGTGTATCTAATCCTCTCCTGTGTGATACCATCTGCTGAGCCGTGTATCTAATCCTCTCCTGTCTGCTGAGCCGTGTATCTAATCCTATCCTGTGTGATACTGACTGCTGAGCTGTGTATCTAATCCTATCCAGTGTGATACTGTCTGCTGAGCTGTGTATCTAATCCTCTCCTGTGTGATACTGTCTGCTGAGCGTGTATCTAATCCTATCCTGTGTGATACTGTCTGCTGAGCCGTGTATCTAATCCTATCCTGTGTGATACTGTCTGCTGAGCTGTGTATCTAATCCTCTCCTGTGTGATACTGTCTGCTGAGCATGTATCTAATCCTATCCTGTGTGATACCATCTGCTGAGCCGTGTATCTAATCCTCTCCTGTGTGATACTGACTGCTGAGCCGTGTATCTAATCCTCTCCTGTGTGATACTGACTGCTGAGCTGTGTATCTAATCCTATCCTGTGTGATACTGTCTGCTTAGCCGTGTATCTAATCCACTCCTGTGTGATACCATCTGCTGCCGTGTATCTAATCCTCTCCTGTGTGATACTGACTGATGAGCTGTGTATCTAATCCTCTCCTGTGTGATACCATCTGCTGAGCCGTGTATCTAATCCTCTCCTGTGTGATACCATCTGCTGAGCCGTGTATCTAATTCTATCCTGTGTGATACTGTCTGCTGAGCTGTGTATCTAATCCTCTGTGTGATACCATCTGCTGAGCTGTGTATCTAATCCTATCCTGTGTGATACTGACTTGCTGAGCCGTGTATCTAATCCTCTCCTGTGTGATACTGTCTGCTGAGCCGTGTATCTAATCCTCTCCTGTGTGATACTGTCTGCTGAGCCGTGTATCTAATCCTCTCCTGTGTGATACTGTCTGCTGAGCCGTGTATCTAATCCTCTCCTGTGTGATACTGTCTGCTGAGCCGTGTATCTAATCCTCTCCTGTGTGATACTGTCTGCTGAGCCGTGTATCTAATCCTATCCTGTGTGATACCATCTGCTGAGCCGTGTATCTAATCCTCTCCTGTGTGATACTGACTGCTGAGCCGTGTATCTAATCCTATCCTGTGTGATACTGTCTGCTAAGCTGTGTATCTAATCCTCTCCTGTGTGATACTGCTGAGCCGTGTATCTAATCCTCTCCTGTCTGATACTGTCTGCTGAGCCGTGTATCTAATCCTATCCTGTGTGATACTGTCTGCTGAGCTGTGTATCTAATCCTCTCCTGTGTGATACTGTCTGCTGAGCCGTGTATCTAATCCTATCCTGTGTGATACTGTCTGCTGAGCCGTGTATCTAATCCTATCCTGTGTGATACTGACTGCTGAGCTGTGTATCTAATCCTCTCCTGTGTGATACTGTCTGCTGAGCCGTGTATCTAATCCTGTCCTGTGTGATACTGTCTGCTGAGCCGTGTATCTAATCCTCCTCTGTGCGATACTGACTGCTGAGCCGTATATCTAATCCTCCTCTGTGCGATACTGTCTGCTGAGCCGTGTATCTAATCCTATCGTATGTGATACTGACTGCTGACCACATGTATCTAAGCCCCCTCTGATGTGATGCCTGAGCACAGCTCTGAGTACAGACATAAGATTGACCTTGCTCTCCTTCTTTCCGCAGCCCCTCCCCCGCGGTGCAGACTGTTGGATCCTCCTCGGTTCTTCTCACCTTTTCTCTTTGGACTAAACTTTCTGTGATTCTGGATATTAATAATCATTATTAGTCAATATTTCCATATTTATCGCCTGTTTATGATTTTTGCACATTTATTAATTTATTTTCTATAATTTTACTTCTGCATCGTGCATTTAAATATAAAAGATAAAATATTCTGTGTAGATCTGTGGACTGCGGGGGATGGGGTCTGGGACCAAATGGACGCATTCTTCCCTGCCAAAACTTACTACACACAGGCGTTTGTAGAGAGGATAATGAGGGGAAGTGGTGAGGGTTAACCATGATGTTTTCCCATCCTTACAGTAATTGTGTGTGTTCCCCTTTAAATTTCTCCATTTCAGGGGTCCCCACTTTTAGGATAGCAGCAATGTCAAACGGCCAAAAACATAATTCACTGCTTATTTCCCCTAGGGGGTGGAGTCAAGGGTCAGACCCGCCCACGCGGAGCTCAGTGTTAGTGCTAATGAGTTTTATGGCACTTATATGGAGTCTTTGAAAGGTTTTGGTATAGTGACCACAGAGTAACCTCCCGGAAGCTTATGTCAGCACAGTAGTAAAGGAATTTGTTATTTTGGGGCAACTCTTATAAGGACCCCACATTTGAGGCCCCCCCCACCGAATCCCAGTTTAAGGAATTTTACAAAAGGTAGTGAACATTTCTGCCAATCGGCAACTGCATCTTACGAGGGTCTTCTCATCACTGCTTGGGTGGGGTGGAGTAACGAGCAGTAATGAGCAGTAACGAGCAGTCTATCGGGCCCCTTGTAATAAACCGGGGGGGTACGGTGGTACCTATAATCTGTGCATCAGAGGCTGACAGTCTGCTACAAATACATCTAAACAAAAGAAACATTTTATTAAAACAAAAAAAAATAAAAACAATTTTGTAAGAAAAATCTAAATATATATAAAAATATTAACAATTGCACCAGTTTTATCTACAGCTTCATGGTGCCTCCAAATCGACTTTGCTTCCCAAAACTTGAGTTTTTCTTCCAGAAATGGCGCCAGCTTTGGTCTTACACCGCAGCCCTGTTTCGGTGGATGTATGTTAGCCATGTTATGTGAGCAGTATGGTGGCAGGATGGTGCAGTGCGTGGCGGTGTTTTCTACAATGTTTTCTACGATGGAAAGAATAAATAAAGAAGGCACAACACAGACGTTCCCGCAGTCCCATTATGCTACAGCAGGGAGCGCTACTCTATGGACAGGGTAAAGTCCTTATCCCCCATAAGGCACTAACCGCTCCGACCACCCAATATGTCCGATCTCTTATGTAGTGAACGGCCCTGGCGATGGGTCTACATCAGACATACCAAGTTCCACAGAGTGTATCTGGCATTTACCCCCCGGGGTAAAACATCCATGTTGACCAAGGTTCCTCCGCTCCACCACGATCTCATCATAGAGTTGAGGAGGGTATTGGGGTCTCTCGGGCATCTCCCATACTTGTCCTAGATATTTCAGACTTTTTCAGACGTTCTCTTGAGTCTTTGGCGCTGTCCGGCGGTTCCACATGCCGCGCTTGGAGTGAAAATGGTGGTAAAAGTTCCTGACTGCCACCCGCTCTACCTCCAGCCCAGCAAAGAGGATCCTAATGGGAAATCAATGAGTAGTTTCATGTAACCATGATTTTTGACGATCCTCTGGGGCGGTCCTTTCTTAGTACACGCCCCCCTGGTCCCACCCCTGACTATTAACCTTCCAACCACCCACCTGTCAAGCAGCTCCCAGTCTTCTCCTCCCCATCGGTCCCGAAATTCCTCAGTGTTCATTCCTCCGATAAGATCCAGGTCTGACTTGTAAATTCCCAACAGGCCGAATCCATTCACTTCCCAATAGCCTACAGAACATCATCACCTGATTAATATCCCCCGGACCAGAGGAATAGACTGGGGGGCACAGAGACAACCTTATAATAATCAGGGCGAGGTCTCACCATCGGGCCACTGAGGAGAAGATCCGCAGTTCAGCCTCATCACCATGGGGGCGTACACCGTCTTACCCTCCAAAGTGTGAGTCCGCAGCGAGTCAATGATTGACGGGGGAAACTGCATGTGGAGGTCACACAGGAAGAGGATACTGTGAGGGTTCTGGAGGGGACAATAAAAGGGTTAATAATATGGAGGCCAAATTTCTCCTAAAATTAACAAGATTGCATTCAGCTTTCCGGAAACCTTGACCGTCCCCTTAATATACACGGACCAAGCACTCGTCAGACTGACCTTCACCAGGTCTATTCCAGCCTGTAAACCTGCAGATCGCTCAAAGTTTCCGTCAAGTTGTATAAATTGGTATCTGCAAATAGGAGAGAGGAAAAGTATTCATCAAAGTGTGTCTTCTCTTATCAGCATCCCGACCTGTCACAGAGATAAATAAGATCCTGTCTGCAGCCACCACTAGGGGGAGCTCCCTGTATACAGAGATACATGATAAGATCCTGTCTGCAGTCACCACTAGGGGTAGCTCCCTGTATACGTAGATACATGATAAGATCCTGTCTGCAGTCACCACTAGGGGGAGCTCCCTGTATACGTAGATACATGATAAGATCCTGTCTGCAGCCACCACTAGGGGGAGCTCCCTGTATACAGAGATACATGATAAGATCCTGTCTGCAGTCACCACTAGGGGGAGCTCCCTGTATACAGAGATACATGATAAGATCCTGTCTGCAGCCACCACTAGGGGGAGCTCCCTGTATACAGAGATACATGATAAGATCCTGTCTGCAGCCACCACTAGGGGGAGCTCCCTGTATACAGAGATACATGATAAGATCCTGTCTGCAGTCACCACTAGGGGGAGCTCCCTGTATAAAGAGATACATGATGAGATCCTGTCTGCAGTCACCACTAGGGGGAGCTTCCTGTATACAGAGATACATGATAAGATCCTGTCTGCAGCCACCACTAGGGGGTGCTCCCTGTATACAGAGATACAGGATAAGATCCTGTCTGCAGTCACCACTAGGGGGAGCTTCCTGTATACAGAGATACATGATAAGATCCTGTCTGCAGCCACCACTAGGGGGAGCTCCCTGTATACAGAGATACAAGATAAAATCCTGTCTGCAGCCACCACTAGGGGGAGCTCCCTGTATACAGAGATACATGATAAGATCCTGTCTGCAGACACCACTAGGGGGAGCTCCCTGTATACAGAGATACATGATAAGATCCTGTCTGCAGTCACCACTAGGGGGAGCTCCCTGTATACAGAGATACATGATAAGATCCTGTCTGCAGTCACCACTAGGGGGAGCTCCCTGTATACAGAGATACATGATAAGATCCTGCCTGCAGTCACCACTAGGGGGAGCTCCCTGTATACAGAGATACATGATAAGATTCTGTCTGCAGTCACCACTAGGGGGAGCTCCCTGTATACAGAGATACATGATAAGATCCTGTCTGCAGCCACCACTAGGGAGAGCTCCCTGTATACAGAGATACATGATAAGATCCTGTCTGCAGCCACCACTAGGGGGAGCTCCCTGTATACAGAGATACATGATAAGATCCTGTCTGCAGTCACCACTAGGGGGAGCTCCATGTATACAGAGATACATGATAAGATCCTGTCTGCAGCCACCACTAGGGGGAGCTCCCTGTATACAGAGATACATGATAAGATCCTGTCTGCAGTCACCACTAGGGGGAGCTCCATGTATACAGAGATACAAGATAAGATCCTGTCTGCAGTCACCACTAGGGGGAGCTCCCTGTATACAGAGATACATGATAAGATCCTGTCTGCAGCCACCACTAGGGGGAGCTCCCTGTATACAGAGATACAAGATAAGATCCTGTCTGCAGTCACCACTAGGGGGAGCTCCCTGTATACAGAGATACATGATAAGATCCTGTCTGCAGCCACCACTAGGGGGAGCTCCCTGTATACAGAGATACAAGATAAGATCCTGTCTGCAGTCACCACTAGGGGGAGCTGCCTGTATACAGAGATACATGATAAGATCCTGTCTGCAGCCACCACTAGGGGGAGCTCCCTGTATACAGAGATACATGATAAGATCCTGTCTGCAGTCACCACTAGGGGGAGCTCCCTGTATACAGAGATACATGATAAGATCCTGTCTGCAGTCACCACTAGGGGGAGCTCCCTGTATACAGAGATACATGATAAGATCCTGTCTGCAGCCACCACTAGGGGGAGCTCTCTGTATACAGAGATACATGATAAGATCCTGTCTGCAGCCACCACTAGGGGGACCTCCCTGTATAGAGATACATGATAAGAGCCTGGCTGCAATCACCACTAGGGGGAGCTCCCTGTAAGGGATCCTATGCAGAAAAATTGGATCCATGAGAACTATGATACTCACCTGGGTAAGTTTGACAGTTTCAGGGCGTCTCGAACATCCAAGTCAGTGCTGTTAAAGTCCACAATGATGACACAGAATTTGGGGTCTGCTGTGGCCTTGTGTAATGACTCCATGTCCTGGATAAACTTCTGCACCCAGCGAGCTTGGTTTTTCACTACAAAGAATTGCAAGTTCTACAGACGTTGAAGCTTCATCCCCACTCAATGACCATTTACCCCTAAATCCCCAGCTGTGCCTCACACTTCCGCTGCCTTACGCCACTTACCTGGCACTATAAAATAGACCATAGCTTGCGGGTTCCAGACGAGGCCGGTGGGCCAGAACAGCTCAATCGCATTTTCCTTCTCCATCAGTCTCCGGTGTGGCCCCCACATCTTACTCCTCATGTCCCTTTCCTGTTCCCGCACTTTCTGGGTCAGTCCGGTCCAGCCGGGGGCGAACACATAATGAGCAAATCTCACAGGATGGTTGAATCTGTCTCTGAGCTCCAGATCTAGGAAATACCGGCTCCCACGTGAGTAGTCCAGGCGCTTCTCAATATTAACGATCCTCTGGAGCTTGTACATCCTGCCACCGAGAAGAAGACGTTCACATATTATCCTCTAGTACGTCAGTGCACTGGATCTCATGATCGTACACTAGTTCTGATATTCTAGGTCTGTAGATTCGTTCCCTTGGCCTAGATCGATGGACTGGCTCTCAAAGTCTTGGTTCCTATGTTCTAGATTTGTACTATTATAAATTAATTCAAATGGTCATTTGGTTCTCATCTAATGTTCTAGATGTTTTCATGGTCATGGTTCTTAAGTAAAAGATAAAGGTAAATTACTTACATGGCCTTAGTTCTCATGTTCTAGATTCGTAATCGTACTGCCTTGGTCTCATGTTCTAGATATATGTATGCAGTCATGGCCGAAAGTGTTGGCATCCTTAAAATTGTTCCAGAAAATGAAGTATTTATCTCAGAAACTTATTGTAATTACACGTTTTGCTATGCACATGATGTTTATTGGAACACCACAAAAACAGGCAAATTGAACATAATTTCTCACAAAACCTCAAAAATGGGCTGGACAAAATTGTTGTCACCTTTCCTAAATTGAGGGTAAACAACTTAGTTTCAAGCATGTGATGCTCATTCAAACTCTCCTGTGGCAAGTAATAGGTGAGGGCAATGTGAAAATCACACCTGACATAAGTTAAAAAGGGGAGAAGTTGAATCAATTGTTGCATTGTGAATTTGTATGTGTCACATTAAGCATGGAAACAGAAAGAGGAGAACGGTCTGAGGACTTGAGAAGCAAAATTGTTGAAAAATATTAACAATCTCAAGGTTACGAGTCCATCTCCAGAGATCTTGATGCTCCTTGTCCGCAGTGTGCAACATAATTAAGAAGATTACAACCCATGGCCCTGTAGCTAATCTCCCTGGATGTGGACGGCAGAGAAAAATTGATGAAAGGTTGTAACACAGGATAGTCCAGATGGTGGATAAGCCTCAATCAAGTGCTAAAGAAATCCAAGCTGTCCTTCAGGCTCAGGATGCATCAGTGTCAGCGTGACCTATCTGTTGACATTTGTATGAAATGAGACGCTATGGCAGGAGACCCAGGAGGTCACCTCAGACACAGAGACATAAAAATCTAGACTGCAGGATAACAAAATGTACGTGAGTAAGCCAAAATCCTTCTGGGAAAGCATCTTGTGGACAGATTAGACAAAGATAGAGCTTTTTGGTGAAGCACATCATTCTACTGTTTACTGAAAATGGAATGAGGCCTGCAGAGAAAATAAGATAATACCTACAGTCAGATATGGAGGAGGATCACAGATGCTTTGGGGTTGTTTTGCTGCCTCTGGCACTCGGTGCCTTGATTGTGCGCAAGGCATCATGAAATCTGAGGATTACCAAAGGATTTTGGGTCGCAAGGTAGTGCCCAGTGTCAGAAAGCTGGGTTTGCTTCCTCGGTCATGGGTCTTCCAGCAGGACAATCACCCCAAATAATATTCAAGAAGCCCCCAGATATGGCTGGAAACAAAGTGCTGGAGAGTTCTGAAGTGGCAGCAATGAGTCCGGATCTAAATCCTATTGATCCCCTGTGGAGAGATCTTACAATCGCTGTTGGAAGAAGACGCCTTCAAATATGAGACACCTGGAGCAGTTTGAAAAAAACAAAAGGCCCCTTCACATTAAGCGACGCTGCAGCGATACCGACAACGATCCGGATCGCTGCAGCGTCGCTGTTTGGTCGCTGGAGAGCTGTCACACAGACAGCTCTCCAGCGACCAACGATCCCGAAGTCCCCGGGTAAACATCGGGTTACTAAGCGCAGGGCCGCGCTTAGTAACCCGATGTTTACCCTGGTTACCAGCGTAAAAGTAAAAAAAAACAAACACTACATACTTACCTACCGCTGTCTGTCCCGGCGCTCTGCTTCTCTGCACTCCTCCTGCACTGGCTGTGAGCACAGCGGCCGGAAAGCAGAGCGGTGACGTCACCGCTCTGCTTTCCGGCTGACCGACGCTCACAGCCAGTACAGGAGGAGTGCAGAGCACAGCGCTGGGGACAGACAGCGGTAGGTAAGTATGTAGTGTTTGTTTTTTTTTACTTTTACGCTGGTAACCAGGGTAAACATCGGGTTACTAAGCGCGGCCCTGCGCTTAGTAACCCGATGTTTACCCTGGTTACCCGGGGACTTCGGGATCGTTGGTCGCTGGAGAGCTGTCTGTGTAGTTTTTGTGTTGTGTTGAGAGCGGTAGTTTTTGTGTTGTTCCAATAAACACAAAGCAAATAAACATAATGTGCATAACAAAAAAAAGTGTAATTGCAATAATTTTCTGGGAGAAATACTTCATTTTGCAGAAGAATTTCAAGGGTGGCAACACTCTCGGCCATGACTGTAGATCACCTCTCATAGTCTCATTTCTCATGTTCCAGAAACATACATGGATTCTCATGGCCTTGCTCTAGATAAGTAATATTACGGGTCTGGTGTCCTGTAGAGTAGTTCTCATGGCTATGTACTTGGTTTTCATGGTCTAGATATTTTGATTGGTTTTCGTGGTCTACATATACATACTGGTTTTGGCACCCTTGGTTCTCCAGATTGCTCTGATGGTTGATATTCTCTATGTTGTCTTAGACCCTGTTGACCGCCTCTCCTATATTATAACTCTCCATGTCCACATTGTATCTATTTGTTGCCCAAATTCCCTTGTCTACATCAGGATGAACTTTCGTGACTTGCCCCACATTCTCACCCTCTCTGCCACTGGTTGAGCTTCTTCATAAAAGTTCCAACTATGAGCAGGGCTTCACTTTCTTTCAGCTGGAGATTCCCAGACGTATTACACTGTAGATCAATGTAGTCTGACCTCAGAATCTGGAAATCGGTCTGACTCACATGGAAAGTCCGATTCCAGAACACAGGTTCCTCAAAAATAAAAGGATATTCCAGATCCTCCTCTTCCTCATCTTCTTCCTCTGGATCCTCCTCCACCAGATCATCACCAATGTTATTGTCTGGATCCTCTCTGGCATACTTATTAGCGTTGTCATGTTGTTGTATTTGTTTTTCTCCCATTGCAGCATCTTTCTGATTGTCCATCATTTTGTGTTGACGTTGAGCTTCTCCTTGGTTGACTTCTCCATTATGGTTCCTCTCACCAATTCCATTTATGTCTTTGTTTTCAGCAAGTGTCACATAGTTCTTCCTTTCTAGATGTTCAAGCCTTTGATTCCCATCCCAAGAGTCAGTGATTGGTGGATTTACTACTCTATGCTCCATTTTCTGTCTTTCAAGCTGAACTGGTTCCAGGTCTTCGATTTCCTTTACATTTTCTTTTAACCTCTTCTGCTGTCCTTGATCTTTTCCTTCAGTATGATCTTCATTCTTCTCCTCAGTTCTCTGAAGACCTGGTATGGTCAATGCAAAGTTTTGAGTCTTTTGCTCTATTTCCTTACGAAGTTGTTGCCTTTTTGGAGCATGAGTGGCATTGTCATTGAGATAAATAATAAACTGATTAAATCCGGGATTCTGTTCCATCCTAGTATTTCTTTTTAGCATCGAACTGTCATCTGCAAAATTGAGTTTCTCCCTTCTGTCCTCTTCTCCTTTTCTATTGTTCATTTGAGAATCCCGAATCTTGCCATTCTCTGGTTTTATAGTTTCATCTATCTTCAACTCGAGTCTACTATCCTCGACCCAACTGGGTTGTTGCATGTCGTATTGTATCCTCCTTCCTTCAAGATCAAGACCTTGCCTGACTTTATCCCTTTGTTTTAACTTTGCTGCCGGTGGATGCTCCTCCATGTTGATCCTAATTAGTTCTTGATCCAACACCTTTTTTTGATTCGTCTCATGTTGGGCCACCCCTTGGGGAGGGGTTCTTTGTCTATCATTATGTTGCACCTTTTTGTTTTTTCTTTGAAGAACTTGGTTTTGTTTTTCCTTCTTCCTTGAGATCCTAGACCCGTTTCTCTTTACCTCAACAGGACCTTGGGCTTCAATCTCATCGCCTGCATTTTGGAGGTTTGTACGTTTCCTCTTTCGAGGTCTAGAATCACCAGGGACAGGGGTATACCAGTTGTCTAGCTCCATTTTAGGGAGTTGGTTTAGGTGACCATTGGATTCTTTTGGATCCGGAATTTTTAGATCTTCCATGTTTCTGATGTTCTCCTGGGGTCGCCCTCGTCTTCGGTGCTTAGTTCTCACGGGATTTGGTTGTAGGCTTTCATCTGCCACAAAAAAAAGTTCCCTCTGCCTTATCACGTGATCTTCTCTCGGTTCTTCCTGATCTTCCCTATCAATGAAATCATCTTCGTTGTCCTCATACTGGAAATCAGAAGGGTTGTAGTCCTCAGGCCAACCTGTTATATGAACAGAAGATTATGTTTATAAAGGTAGAAAAAATCCCCAAATTTAACGTATGAAGATACGACAATCAGTGACCTCCACGTGATCAAAACAATGTCCCATAAGCTCTATGGCAAATGTGGGGTAACTCTTCACTGAGACCAATGAGAGAGATTTAAAGAGGTTGCTAGGTTTAGTAGAAGAGTGACTTTTTGGGGACCGCCAGCTCCTGGGATGGCCAGTCATGTTATTTCACTACACTAAGCTATATTTTTTCTTTCCCTTTATTACTGACCCAAAAAAGGAGAAACTCATGCAGCTATATGCACCCTAAAAAAAGGTATGTAAGCTCTTATTGCTGATATAGCACTATCTATAATCTATAAAAGCAGCATAAAGTATTACCCGGGTGCTCAGAAGGTCCAAAGTGTGATCGGTCCACCTTCATATATTTATTATATTTCAGCCTGCGGGATAAAGATAAGAGTCAATGCAAAATCCATCGATGGTGCTGCTTTAGGTGCCAGTGCCCCTTCTAATGCCAGTCTAGGAGGACGGTGGGGCAAGGCAACAATGTTATGGGCAGTTGGAATTTTATTTCTCAGGCCCAATAGCATAGCATAGGTTTTTGGTGAAATCTGACATAAAATTTTAAAAAATAATATATTTTTATCCTTTTTTTAAAACTTTTTTTATTCATTCCTAATGACACTGAATTTGGTGCCCGCCCCTGAGACCTACCCCAGGCTATGCCCCATGGCGGTACCCACATGCCCAATCCCTCATCGAGCCGTGGGCCTGCTTGTCTGGGCTGGTGGCGAGGCTCCGGTACCTGTGTCTGTATGGCAGGTTCTCCTGGTACATGCACTCGTTGTCCTTCTCCATGTGACTGAGCCGTGTGTAGTCATTAGGGTACACGTATGTGAGGCGAACCTGCGGGGGGCAGAATACGTCATAAGTAGGCGCTAATGGACGCCGTATACACTGCTATGATGTACAACGCTGCTCCCCTCATGAATATCCATGTCACGGCTGCCTCCACGGTATTCCTACAAAAACAGCCCGAAATGGCCGAGATAAGCGAATCTCCCAAAATACATATCGGGATGACCTACTCGATTTGGCCAGTGGCAGGCTCAATTTGGTCCGAATCAAAAGTGTCCCAAAAAGACAGATCGGAGAGTTAAAAGAGAAAAAAAAGGGTCTCCTCGGACTCGTCTACTGCCTCCGCAGCTCCCTGACCGATCCTCCGCAGCTCCCTGACCGATCCTCCACAGCTCCCTGACCGATCCTCCGCAGCTCCCTGACCGATCCTCCGCAGCTCCCTGACCGATCCTCCGCAGCTCCCTGACCGATCCTCCGCAGCTCCCTGACCGATCCTCCGCAGCTCCCTGACCGATCCTCCGCAGCTCCCTGACCGATCCTCCGCAGCTCCCTGACCGATCCTCCGCAGCTCCCTGACCGATCCTCCGCAGCTCCCTGACCGATCCTCCGCAGCTCCCTGACCGATCCTCCGCAGCTCCCTGACCGATCCTCCGCAGCTCCCTGACCGATCCTCCGCTCACTCCCTCCGGTTTTAGCGGCACTTACTAGGCTTCGAGCAATCAGTAGAACACAGTTGTCCGACATTTTGCTGGAATTGTGTAAAATGAATTACCAAAAATTTCAGTTACACTAGAATACAATATTTTGGGGGAAATTTATAACTAAACCTATCTGTCAATGAATCAATTTGATTGTCTCTACACAGAGAGCTAAATATGTACTCTTCTGTCCTATAGACGACTGCATTCGCTTCTCTTAGGGGCAGCCTGAAATGGCTGATAACAGGGAGCAGACGACTGCATTCGCTTCTCCTAGAGGAAACCTGAAGTGGCTGATAACAGGGAGCAGACGACTGCATTCGCTTCTCTTAGGGGCAGCCTGAAGGGGCAGCCTGAAATGGCTGATAACAGGGAGCAGACGACTGCATTCGCTTCTCTTAGGGGCAGCCTGAAGGGGCAGCCTGAAGTGGCTGATAACAGGGAGCAGACGACTACATTCGCTTCTCATAGGGGCAGCCTGAAATGGCTGATAACAGGAAGCAGACGACTGCATTCGCTTCTCTTAGAGGAAATCTGAAGTGGCTGATAACAGGGAGCAATAGACAGTACACCAGCCGCATTTGTGTTTCCTGCCATCCTCCACACTTACAAACTGTAGCCCCTGGTATCGCTGCAGTGGGTATCCCTCCACCAGGTAACTGGGTCTATACTGGCAGCTGGGAAGGACGCTGTGCACCCGCTTCATGGGCAGAAGAGGGACTGAAAACGATAAAAGAGGATATGTCAGAATATTGGACACAAGTGTAACAAACACTCTGCTGTGAGAACTATCAGGTACGGGCGTTCAGTCCATGGATATAAATAAGAAACGTCTTAGTCACAGCAAGCAGTGATCCTAACGTTTGTAGGCCTCACTTATAAAACTGTCTTGGTTGCCTACAGCGACCAATCAGAGAACAGCTTTCATTTTCTAAAGGCAGTTTAAGAAATGAGAGCTGAGCTCTGATTGGTTGCTAGAGAAAAATGAAAGCTCATCTCTGATTGGTTGGTTTAATAAAACCTGAGCTACAAGTAATGTCATCCAGTAATCATCAATAAGAAAGCTTTATTTACAGTAAGACGTCTTTAACGTGCCACGAACCAGTACCGGACACAACGGGTGTCACCTTTATAGACGTTGTCTCTGGGATCTTCTTTGAGCATGTCCGCCGGGTGTTGCTCGAGCTGCTCCTTGTAATAACTTGCTTTACTTACTGGTATTAGTGACGTGTTTCCCAGCGGCAGGTTTACGTCATCTATAATTAGTAAGAAAAAAAAATGTGGGGTAGGAGCCACCATCACAGTGACAGCATAATGATCAATGGGAGGAGCAGTTATAAAACAGGTGTGGTCTAAGACAAAGGAGGCTAAAGTGGGTGTGGTCAAAGACAAAGGCTACAGTGGGTGTGGTCCAAGACAAAAAAGGCCACAGTGGGTGTGGTCTAAGACAAAGAAGGCTACAGTGGGTGTGGTCTAAGACAAAGGAGGCTAAACTGGGTTAGGACTAATACAAAGGAGGCTAAAGTGGGAGTGGTCTAAGACAAAGGAGGCTAAAGAGGGTGTGCTATAAGACAAAGGAGGCTAAAGTGAGTGTGGTCTAAGACAAAGGAGGCTAAAGTGAGTGTGGTCTAAGACAAAGGAGGCTAAAGTGGGTGTGGTCTAAGATAAAGGAGGCTGAAGTGGGTGTAGTTTAAGACAAAGGAGGCTAAAGTGAGTGTGGTCTAAGACAAAGGAGGCTAAAGTGAGTGTGGTCTAAGACAAAGGAGGCTAAAGTGGGTGTGGTCTAAGATAAAGGAGGCTGAAGTGGGTGTAGTTTAAGACAAAGGAGGCTAAAGTGAGTGTGGTCTAAGGCAAAGGAGGCTAAAGTGGGTGTGGTCTAAAAAAAGTGGAAGTGGTCCAAGACAAAGGAGGCTAAAGTGGGTGTGGTCTAAGACAAAGGTGGCTAAAGTGGGCGTGGTCTAAGACAAAGGAGGCTAAAGTGGGTGTAGTTTAAGACAAAGGAGGCTAAAGTGGGTGTGGTCTAAGACAAAGGAGGTTAAAGTGAGTGTGGTCTAAGACAATGTAGGCTAAAGCAGGTGTGGTCTAAGACAAAGGAGGCTAAAGTGGTATGGTCTAAGACAAAGGTTATAGTGAGTGTGGTCTAAGACAAAGGCTAAAGAGTGTGTGGTCTAAGACAAAGGAGTCTAAAGTGAGTGTGGTCTAAGACAATGTAGGCTAAGGTGGATGTGGTCTAGGATAATGGTGGCTAAAGTGAATGTTGTCCAAGACAAGAAAGACTAAAGTGGGTGTGGTCTAAGACAATAGAGGTATAGAGTGGATATGGTCTAATAAAATGGAGGCTAAAGTGGATGTGGTCTAAGACAATAGAGACTAAAGTGGACATGGTCTAAGACATTATACAATAACATGGGCGTAGTCTAAGACAATAGAGGCTAAAGTGGGTGTAGGTTAAGAGAATGGACACTAAAGTGGGTTTGGTCTAAGACAATAGAGGCTAAAGTAAGTGTGGTCTAAGAATTAAGGCTAAAGTGAATGTGGTATAAGAGAACAGAGGTGAAAGTGGGTGTGGTCTAAAACAATGGAGGCTAAGTTGGGTGTGGTCTAAGATAGTAAAGTCAATTGTGGGTGTGGTCTAAAATAATAACATGAGTATGTCTAAAACAATGGACAATTCTGAAGATATTTACTATGTCATCACTAATATCAGGTATATGCTAAAAGGAACTTACCAGAGAAAAGAGACAGGAACTGCGAGTCTATGAGCGAGAACTGAGAATCGACTGAAGATGGCCGCCACTGCGGAGGAAGACGAGCAAAGTGAGCGAAGGATACTGACTGCAACTATTACTATATACATAGCTACACAGAGGATGCCCAGGTTATACCAGATGTATCTACAGTATATTGTTATATACAGGAGATGCCCAGGTTATACCAGCTGTACATATATAATTCTATAAGTTAGGATATGGGTTGAACTAGTTAGACTTAAAGTCTTCCTTCAACCTTAAAAATATGTTACAATTATATACAGAAGGTGACAGCTACCTTACAATATATTATTATATACAGGAGAAGCCCAGGGTATACCAGCTGTACATAAATAATTCTATACAGGAGATGCCCAGGTTATACCAGCTGTACATATATAATTATATACAGGAGATGCCCAGGTTATACCAGCTGTACATATATAATTATATACAGGAGATGCCCAGGTTATACCAGCTGTACATATATAATTCTATACAGGAGATGCCCAGGTTATACCAGCTGTACATATATAATTATATACAGGAGATGCCCAGGTTATACCGGCTGTACATATATAATTCTATACAGGAGATGCCCAGGTTATACCAGCTGTACATATATAATTCTATACAGGAGATGCCCAGGTTATACCAGCTGTACATATATAGTTATATACAGGAATTGCCCAGGTTATACCAGCTGTACCAGCTGCACATATATAATTATCTACAGGAGTTGCCCGGGTTATACCAGCCGTACATATATAGTTATATACAGGAGTTGCTCGGGTTATACCAGCCGTACATATATAGTTATATACAGGAATTGCCCAGGTTATACCAGCTGTACCAGCTGCACATATATAATTATCTACAGGAGTTGCCCGGGTTATACCAGCCGTACATATATACAGTGGGGCAAAAAAGTATTTAGTCAGTCAGCAATAGTGCAAGTTCCACCACTTAAAAAGATGAGAGGCGTCTGTAATTTACATCATAGGTAGACCTCAACTATGGGAGACAAACTGAGAAAAAAAAACCCAGAAAATCACATTGTCTGTTTTTTTAACATTTTATTTGCATATTATGGTGGAAAATAAGTATTTGGTCAGAAACAAAATTTCATCTCAATACTTTGTAATCTATCCTTTGTTGGCAATGACAGAGGTCAAACGTTTTCTGTAAGTCTTCACAAGGTTGCCACACACTGTTGTTGGTATGTTGGCCCATTCCTCCATGCAGATCTCCTCTAGAGCAGTGATGTTTTTGGCTTTTCGCTTGGCAACACGGACTTTCAACTCCCTCCAAAGGTTTTCTATAGGGTTGAGATCTGGAGACTGGCTAGGCCACTCCAGGACCTTGAAATGCTTCTTACGAAGCCACTCCTTCGTAGCCCTGGCGGTGTGCTTTGGATCATTGTCATGTTGAAAGACCCAGCCACATTTCATCTTCAATGCCCTTGCTGATGGAAGGAGGTTTGCACTCAAAATCTCACGATACATGGCCCCATTCATTCTTTCATGTACCCGGATCAGTCGTCCTGGCCCCTTTGCAGAGAAACAGCCCCAAAGCATGATGTTTCCACCACCATGCTTTACAGTAGGTATGGTGTTTGATGGATGCAACTCAGTATTCTTTTTCCTCCAAACACGACAAGTTGTGTTTCTACCAAACAGTTCCAGTTTGGTTTCATCAGACCATAGGACATTCTCCCAAAACTCCTCTGGATCATCCAAATGCTCTCTAGCGAACTTCAGACGGGCCCGGACATGTACTGGCTTAAGCAGTGGGACACGTCTGGCACTGCAGGATCTGAGTCCATGGTGACGTAGTGTGTTACTTATGGTAGGCCTTGTTACATTGGTCCCAGCTCTCTGCAGTTCATTCACTAGGTCCCCCTGCGTGGTTCTGGGATTTTTGCTCACCGTTCTTGTGATCATTCTGACCTCACGTGGTGGGATTTTTCGTGGAGCCCCAGATCGAGGGAGATTATCAGTGGTCTTGTATGTCTTCCATTTTCTAATTATTGCTCCCACTGTTGATTTCTTCACTCCAAGCTGGTTGGCTATTGCAGATTCAGTCTTCCCAGCCTGGTGCAGGGCTACAATTTTGTTTCTGGTGTCCTTTGACAGCTCTTTGGTCTTCACCATAGTGGAGTTTGGAGTCAGACTGTTTGAGGGTGTGCACAGGTGTATTTTTATACTGATAACAAGTTTAAACAGGTGCCATTACTACAGGTAATGAGTGGAGGAAAGAGGAGACTTTTAAAGAAGAAGTTACAGGTCTGTGAGAGCCAGAAATCTTGATTGTTTGTTTCTGACCAAATACTTATTTTCCACCATAATATGCAAATAAAATGTTAAAAAAACAGACAATGTGATTTTCTGGATTTTTTTTTCTCAGTTTGTCTCCCATAGTTGAGGTCTACCTATGATGTAAATTACAGACGCCTCTCATCTTTTTAAGTGGTGGGACTTGCACTATTGCTGACTGACTAAATACTTTTTTGCCCCACTGTAGTTATATACAGGAGTTGCCCGGGTTATACCAGCCGTACATCTATAGTTATATAGAGGAGTTGCCCGGGTTATACCAGCCGTACATATATAGTTATATACAGGAGTTGCTCGGGTTATACCAGCTGTACATATACAGTTATATACAGGAATTGCACAGGTTATACCAGCTGTACATATATAATTATATACAGGAGACGTCTAGGTTATACCAGCTGTACATACATAATTATATACAGGATATACCCACGTTATACCGGCTGTACATAAATAATTATATACAGGAGATGCCCAGGTTATACCGGCTGTACATATATAATTACATACAGGAGATACCCAGGTTATACCAGCTGTACATATATAATTATATACAGAATATACCCAGGTTATACCAGCTGTACATATATAATTATATACAGGAGATGCCCAGGTTATACCAGCTGTACATATATAATTATATACAGAATATACCCAGGTTATACCAGCTGTACATATATAATTATATACAGGAGATGCCCAGGTTATACCAGCTGTACATATATAATTATATACAGGAGATATCCAGGTTACACCGGCTGTACATATATAATTATATACAGGAGATGCCCAGGTTATACCAGCTGTACATATATAATTATATACAGGAGATGCCCAGGTTAAACCGGCTGTACATATATAATTATATACAGGAGATGCCCAGGTTATACCGGCTGTACATATAGTTATATACAGGAGATGCCCAGGTTATACCAGCTGTACATATAGTTATATACAGGAGATACCCAGGTTATACCAGCTGTACATATAGTTATATACTGCCACTCACCGCCAGCTCCACATGATCTGTCCCTTTGTCATCCTGTTTGTGCAGCAGCTCAAAGTAATATCGCTTGGATGCCAACAACCTGCAATATGTAGACACGTGTATGTGAAGACGGGCACGGTGTGACTCTGTCTGTTCTGTCTCCGCCATCTAATATTGTTACCCTGATTATTTGCTTGCATAATTGCAGTTTCCTCAGTATACAGTATTGATATAGTCATGCCTTTATTCATCTGTGATGCTTTGGCTCCCTCTAGCGGTCAGAGTTATGTTGGCAGTTCAATCTTGTTTTTGTATTATCCATGTCTGATTCTCCTCCTCCTTTGCAATGCATTATGGTAGCTCAGCCTCCATTTCCCTCCATTTTTCCTTTCACTTTCTTCAGTTTGCCTTCAAGGAAAGACGCTTCACTTCATCCCCCTTGCGATTGCATTGCCGGTATGTCTTTATGCTTCCTATAGATATTCCTGCTGTATATTAGCTTAGTTTAACCAGTTATACTCCCAGTTTAGTCACTAGCTTTCTAAATGTTATGCATAATGTATATCATGTGTATTATGTATCTGTTCTATGCCATGCACTGATTCTATGTATATCATTGTTCACAGTTTCACTGCATCAATATACCACTACGTTTAATAAAGCACAGACTCAACCACAGTCTCCTTATTGGACCCCGGTATAGCGGTTTAGCTGACTGTATAGCTACGTATGAGCCTGCCTCAGCTAGTGAGGACAGAACAGTGAAACGACAGCCATCCAACTAGTGGGATTCATCAGTGAAACGGCAGCCATCCAACTAGTGGGATTCAAGTCACCGGCTACACAGAGACTGAATACAGCTGCAGCAATCTCTGCACAGCCAAGCACTTTCCCAAGACACCATGTCTCACAAATTACATAGGACAAGATCTGTTACTTCCGTCTCCTCAAAGACAACATCCATCAGCAGCGCGGTCGCCATTGCCCGCGCAAATGCTGAAGCCGCCAAAATACGAGCGAGCTTTGCTGACCAAGAGATGCAACTTAAATTAGAAAAAGCACGCCTAGATGACGAAGAGAGAAGGTCACTCTTAGAGAGAGACGAGCAAGAGAGAAGGTTGCGCTTAGAGAGAGACGAGCAAGAGAGAAGGTCACGCTTAGAGAGAGACGAGCAAGAGAGAAGAATGCAGTTAGAGAGAGCCGACCAAGAGAGAAGAATGCAGTTAGAGAGAGCCGACCAAGAGAGAAGAACGCAGTTAGAGAAGGCACGTGTGGATGCCGCCTTAGAAAGCCTAGCAGCAAAAAGGGAAGCTGCCGCAGCCCTCGCCGAAGCAGAATCGCTAGAAGGCGCGCAAAATCCCAAGCTGCATAGCCAAAGCAGTACGTCGAGTCTGGAGTTTCCACTGCAAGACTCACCACAACGCACATCTCAGTATGTTAATGAGCTTCCTGATCCAAACCATAACACTGAACCAGTACCAAAACCAGAATACGACACCTCCAGCGAAGTGAGTGAGAGTCGTCACGAGGCTCAGGACAGAAACAAACTTGAAAATGTGAGGCAAAACAACTCTGCTAATGACTACCTTGCCCCTCATCAGGTAACCAACGTGGATCACCCTGCTGACACACCGTACATCAGACCGAAGCAATACGACATTGGCTGGCGCCACCCTGAGGACACTAACAGGTACGAACGCACCTCACATCATTATCAGGGCGACCCATCACGAGTATACTCTGCTGACAACCGGTTCACGACAGAATTTGCCAAGTTCTTCACACGACGTGAACTGGTTGCCAAGGGACTCATGAAATTCACTGACCGAGCTGAAGGTTACAGAGCTTGGAAAGCTTCCTTCCAAAATGTCATTAGAGACTTGAGGCTACAACACAGGGAAGAGATAGACTTGTTAGTCAAATACCTGGGAGAAGAGTCAGTCAAACACGCAGTAAGGATCAGAGACATTAATATAAACCGCCCTGAGACTGGCCTCAAAGAAATCTGGAAAAGGCTGGATGAGTGTTACGGCTCAGCAGAAGTAATAGAAAGAGCCTTGTTCAAAAGAATCGATGACTTTCCTAAAATATCTAACAAAGGTCTCCAGAAACTTAGAGAGCTAAGCGACCTGCTAAAGGAAGTCCAAGTTGCCAAATATGAGGACGACCTACAGGGACTTGCATTTCTCGACACAGCCAGAGGTGTTAACCCTATAGTCCAGAAGTTGCCCTACAATCTACAGGAGTGGTGGCTCACACATGGTTCCACGTACAAATACAAACACAGCGTTCCATTCCCTCCCTTCTCCGTTTTTGTAGACTTCATACACCAACAAGCGAGAATTAGAAACGATCCCAGCTTTGACTTTGCAATACCATATGCCACACCATCACCACCTGCAAATCCACGCAGAACATCTGTGGAAGTACACAAGACTTATGTTTCTTCTTCAGATTCTAATTACAGGTCTGCTGGCTGCTCCCAATCAGAGACAAAGGTGCAGGACCCTGACAAGCAGTGCCCACTTCATCAGAAGCCTCATCCTTTCCTGAAATGCAGAGCCTTCAGAGGAAAATCTATGCCAGATCGCAGAAGCTTCCTGAAAGAAAACGATATCTGCTACAAGTGCTGCTCGTCCACAGCTCATCTTGCCAAGGATTGCAAGGTCAGTGTAAAATGCACAGAATGTGGCACAACAGATCATAACACTGCTCTACACCCTGGCCCAGCTCCATGGAGTACACAAAACACGCCAGCTGACAGTGAGCATGGCGGGGAGGAAAGGAACACTGATACAGCTACGCCAGAGATCACTTCACAATGTACCGAGGTCTGCAAAGGGACAATAGACAGTAGGTCCTGTTCAAAAATATGCCTCGTCAAAGTATACCCGAAGGGCCATAGAGACCAAGCTGTAAGACTGTATGCTATCTTGGATGATCAAAGTAATCGATCCTTGGCTAGATCAACGTTCTTTGACCTATTCAACATCAAAGGGCCAAGCACTCCCTACTCCTTAAAGACGTGTGCAGGTACTGTGACAACAGCAGGCAGGAAAGCTACTGACTACCAGATCGAGTCTTTAGATGGACAATTCTGCCTACCGCTACCTACGATCATCGAATGTAACCAGATCCCAGACAACAGATCTGAAATCCCTACACCAGATGTAGCAATCCATCACGCTCACTTAAAACAAATAGCACACCTTATACCGGAACTCGACCAGCAGGCCCAGATAATTCTGCTGTTGGGGAGAGATATCCTGCAGGTTCATAAAGTGAGAAGTCATATCAACGGACTCCACAATGCTCCCTATGCCCAAAGGCTAGACCTAGGATGGGTCATAATTGGCAACGTATGCTTGGGACGCATGCACGCCCCATCTTCTGTGACAAGCATGCTGACAAATACATTGGAGAAAGGACGTCCATCTCTGTTTCAACCTTGTAACAATGAGTTCCATGTCAGGGAACTGCCACACAGCATCCAACTGCCCAACCATTTAATAGACTTTACTCACGACAGCAGTATAGTGTCGGGAAGCTATGAGGATCAGTTAGGGTGCACAGTCTTCCAGAGAACTAAGCAGGACAACCAAGTGGCAATGTCGGTAGAGGACAAGTTGTTCTCAGCGGTAATGGACAAGGGACTCGTTAAAGATGAGACCAACAGCTGGGTCGCACCTCTTCCCTTCAAAACCCACAGACCACGTCTACCGAACAACAGAAATCAGGCATTACAACGTTTCTCCTCTCTCATTCGTAATCTGCAAAAGAAACCAGAGATGAAAGATCACTTTTTCTCCTTCATGTCAAAGATTTTTGAAAACCGTCACGCAGAACTAGCTCTCACTCTCAAAGACTCTGAAGAATGCTGGTTCCTACCCATGTTCGGAGTATACCACCCTAAGAAACCAGGCCAGATCAGAGTCGTGTTTGATTCCAGTGCTAAGTTTAATGATGTCTCCCTGAATGACGTTCTGCTGACAGGACCAACCTCAATAACAAACTACTGGGTGTACTTATGCGCTTCCGTAAGGATTCCATTGCCTTCATCGCTGACATCCAGCAAATGTTCCATTGTTTCCTTGTGAGAGAGAGAGACAGGAACTTCCTAAGATTCTTCTGGTACAGAGACAATGATCCTACTAAAGAAGTCACAGAGTATCGCATGAGAGTGCACATCTTTGGCAACAGTCCTTCACCTGCAGTCGCCATTTACGGACTCAAAAGGTCGGCTCAGGAAGGAGAACCAGAATACGGAGCAGATGTCAGACAATTCATAGAAAAGGACTTTTATGTCAACGACTGTCTAAAAGCCATGCCTTCAAATGAGACTGCCATCAGTCTTCTCAGGAGAGCTCAGGACATGCTTGCCTGCTCGAACCTTAGGCTTCATGAAATAGCCTCAAACAGCCAAGAACTCATGGAAGCGTTCCCTTCTCAAGACCTATGTAATGGTCTCAGAGACCTGGCCAGGGGTCAGACCCCGCACCAATGCAACGCAGCCTCGGGCTTCTCTGGAATCTACAATCAGACACTTTCACCTTTCAGGTCAGCCAGGAAGAAAGGCCTTTCACACGTAGAGGCGTCCTGTCTACCATCAACAGTCTGTACGACCCCTTGGGTTTCGCAGCTCCTGTTACTATACAAGGCAAGGCCCTACTAAGAGACTTAACTAGGGAAACATCTGACTGGGATGAACCTCTGCCACCTGATAAGAGGATCCAGTGGGAAGAGTGGAAGAACTCGTTAGCGGCACTCTCCAACTTGCATATGCCAAGACCATACACCCCTGTGCCATCTACTGAGATACAGAGCCAAAGACTGTACATATTTGCAGATGCTTCTGTCAAAGCAATTGCCGCTGTTGCCTACCTCAAAACTGTAGACTCCAAATGTCAGTGCCACATTGGTTTCGTCATGGGAAAGGCCAAACTCGCACCACAACCAGAGCACACTATACCCAGGTTAGAGCTTTGTGCCGCAGTCTTAGCCATTGAGTTAGCGGAGTTCATCGCATCCAAAATGGATATCGACCTGACACAGGCCAAGTTCTACTCAGACAGCAAAGTAGTCCTGGGATATATCCACAACGAAACCAGGCGATTCTACGTTTATGTCAATAACAGAGTGCTACGAATCAGGAGATCAGTTCACCCACAGCAGTGGCATTACATACCCACAGACCAGAATCCCGCAGATCATGCAACTAGAGCAGTTGACGCAAGTCGACTAGGAAGCACAACGTGGCTCTCTGGACCAAAACTATTGTACATTGAGGAATGTTTTCCAGACACCTTTGAACTAGTAGGAGAGGACTCAGATGCTGAAATCCGCCCTCAGGTGTCTACACTACATACAATGACCTCTGTTATCCAGCTTGGATCTTGCAGGTTCGACAGATTCTCAAGTTGGAAGTCACTTACTCGAGCCATTACCTGCCTGACTCATATAGCTCGCTCATTCAGGACCACCAGAACTCATGACATGGAAAAATGTAAAGGAGCAGCAAGGCTCACTCACGAAAGCCTAATCACCTTCATGGCTGAAGCTGCAACAATAATCAATGCAAGACCCCTGGTTCCAGTTCCTAACGACCCTGAGGAGCCTTTGTTATTGACTCCAGCTACTCTACTTACCCAGAAAACGGGACTGTCCAGTGCCCCTCCAGGAGGATTCGACGCTAAGGACCTCTACAAGCGCCAATGGAGACAGGTACAAAGTCTTGCATATACTTTCTGGGACAGGTGGCGCAAACAATATTTGTCTACCCTGCAGCCACGTACAAAGTGGCAATCTGCTAAACCTAATCTGAACATAGGTGACCTTGTTCTTGTGAAAGACTGTCAGATTCACCGGAACCAGTGGCCACTTGGTCTAGTTACCGCAACGTTCCCGAGCAAGGACGGCAACGTCCGCAAAGTTGAGCTAAGGATGACCAAAGGGAATGAACCTAAGACATTTTCCAGACCGGTATCTGAACTGGTCCTATTGTTGCCTTCGGAAGAAAGGAGTAGTGACATCCGTTGATGCCAGACAGGGAGTGTTCTGTCTCCGCCATCTAATATTGTTACCCTGATTATTTGCTTGCATAATTGCAGTTTCCTCAGTATACAGTATTGATATATTCATGCCTTTATTCATCTGTGATGCTTTGGCTCCCTCTAGCGGTCAGAGTTATGTTGGCAGTTCAATCTTGTTTTTGTATTATCCATGTCTGATTCTCCTCCTCCTTTGCAATGCATTATGGTAGCTCAGCCTCCATTTCCCTCCATTTTTCCTTTCACTTTCTTCAGTTTGCCTTCAAGGAAAGACGCTTCACTTCATCCCCCTTGCGATTGCATTGCCGGTATGTCTTTATGCTTCCTATAGATATTCCTGCTCTATATTAGCTTAGTTTAACCAGTTGTACTCCTAGTTTAGTCACTAGCTTCCTAAATGTTATGCATAATGTACCTCATGTGTAGTATGTATCTGTTCTATACCATGCACTGATTCTATGTATATCATTGTTCACAGTTTCACCGCATCAATATACCACTACGTTTAATAAAGCACAGACTCAACCACAGTCTCCTTATTGGACCCCGGTATAGCGGTTTAGCTGACTGTATAGCTACGTATGAGCCTGCCTCAGCTAGTGAGGACAGAACACTGTCATGGAGCCTGGCAGGGGGCAAACTGCTAATTCCAATGTCACTATTGGCGCTCGGTCTCCCCTCCTATCTGATGATCTTGGGCGGGGGCGGGGTTTGTTTCTGATGATCTTAGGCGGGGGCGGGGTTTGTTGTTGATGATCTTGGACGGGGCGAGGTTTGTTTCTGATGATCTTGGGCGGGGGCGGGGATTGTTTCTGATGATCTTGGGCGGGGGCGGGGTTTGTTTTCTTCCCACCCACGCAGAGCACCAGGAATAGTTGAATAGGAAAAATGAGATTCAGCTAATCCATGTGAAGGGATGGGTTATCCTTGTATTATGGGGGTGCTTCCTCCACAGCACAGGCCTCTTTGGGGTACAGACATTTATCTCTGTGTCTTACCTGACTGACCCCGAAATTTGACCTTGAAATTTCCCATACTCCCCGGGGGCAGTCCAATGTTTCTCCGCCTGCAGTACAGAAAGTAACGCGTTAAGATGCTTTGTGGATGAGGCGAGATAGTCGTGTGCAGACCTCTCACAGCTGAGGGTTTGTTACAATGTATCAGTGCAGGACAGTACGTGTAGTCAGTAGATTCGGGGCCCCCCTTTATTCTCTCTCTATCTATGTGCCCGGCGGCGGAGTGATGGCTGTGTACACATGCAGAGGGCTCGCCTATCCTTACCGGCCCTACTCGGCACAGGAGCCGCAGCTTCGCCACCGACTGATCGTCGCTGAGCCAGAACTCGGAGTTATCATCGGAAGAAACCGCGAACTGGAAATCATCTGCCGGAAAGAACAGCGGAAACATCCGCGTGTTACATTATAACCCACTGTCGTAGCATAAGAAGATTGGCTATGCCCCTATGATAACACTTCCTGTCCTGGAGGAAGACATAAGACGAGACCCTCAGACCTTACCATCCGTAGCCGGGTGGAGGAACCCAAACATGCGGACCCCGTAGTTGGTCCACTGTGGGGTTATTGCCAGTTTACTGACTGTTGTGCGAATCTGGGGAAACAGAAAAATCGGAAATATTCACAGAATCTCAAAGAAAGCCCTTATACCTGGCTGACGCGCTTCACGCCAAAGATTTCTGCTCATTCTATTGTGATGAATCTTTACAAGCACAAACATGGCTGACGAGCCTCAAAGCAAGACTCCTAATGAGACGTCGTACCTAAGGAAAAGGCCTCGTGGATGTGTGCAGACGCGTTTCATACTGGTGGCTGATACTTCTTGATACATATCTCTTACTGCACAAAAACTGCTGACACGTTTCACATTAAAAGATTCTTACTTATAAATCAAAGTGAAAAAGATCCCTAACGGCACAAGCATCGCCGACGCGTTTCGAGTCAAGAATTCTTACCCACAAGTATTGTAAAGGATCCCGCAAAGCACCGATGTGGCTGATACTTTCTGACATGAAACATTCTCACCTGCAATGCTTAGATATTAGAAAAGATCTACAGAAACCGACATGTGGCTGACGCGTTTCACATCACAGATTTTACTCCCAGCTCATTGTATTGTACTGTAGCTTTAAAAAGCACAAACTTGGTTAATGTGTTTCCAATCAAGGTTTCTATTAACGAAGTCTCACATATCGTAAAAAGCCATAAATGTATCCCTGACGCGTTTCACATAAATTCTTCCTTCTATCCTTTACTTCTTGAAAAGCGTCTATAAATTGACAACTATGACTAAATATAACTTGTACACAGTGAAAAAGACGTATAGAAGCAGAGGCAGAAGCAGGGCTGAATCAGGACAAAGGCTCTCACCATCATTGTACTAATGAAAGGGAAATCCTAAAAGCACCACGGGCGCATCACATGTAATATGCCGGCAACTGGGGCTATGCTAGACTCACACCACCTGATTGGTGGAATTCACATGTACATTAGCAGCAACAGTCCAATTATGGAAGCAGCTAATGAGCGTGTGTAAAAGTGACGGTGAAGGAAGGAGGAGGTGAGCTGTGACATCACCTATTGTGAACGGTGGATCCTGTGTTATCTACTGTATATAGAGGTGTTATCAGTCATTGTACAGAAGGAGGAGGTGAGCTGTGACATCACCTATTGTGAATGGTGGATCCTGTGTTATCTACTGTATATAGAGGTGTTATCAGTCATTGTACAGGAGGAGGAGGGGAGCTGTGATATCACCTATTGTGAATGGTGGATCCTGTGTTATCTACTGTATATAGAGGTGTCATCAGTCATTGTGCAGGAGGAGGAGGTGAGCTGTGACATCACCTATTGTGCATGGTGGATCCTGTGTTATCTACTGTATATAGAGGTGTTATCAGTCATTGTACAGAAGGAGGAGGTGAGCTGTGACATCACCTATTGTGAATGGTGGATCCTGTGTTATCTACTGTATATAGAGGTGTTATCAGTCATTGTACAGGAGGAGGAGGGGAGCTGTGATATCACCTATTGTGAATGGTGGATCCTGTGTTATCTACTGTATATAGAGGTGTCATCAGTCATTGTGCAGGAGGAGGAGGTGAGCTGTGACATCACCTATTGTGCATGGTGGATCCTGTGTTATCTACTGTATATAGAGGTGTTATCAGTCATTGTACAGGAGGAGGAGGTGAGCTGTGACATCACCTATTGTGAATGATGGATCCTGTGTTATCTATTGTATATAGAGGTGTTATCAGTCATTGAACAGGAGGAGGAGATGAGATGTAACATCACCTATTGTGAATGGTGGATCCTGTGTTATCTACTGTATATAGAGGTGTTTTCAGTCATAGTACAGGAGGAGGAGGTGAGCTGTGACATCACCTATTGTGAATGGTGAACCCTGTGTTATCTATTGTATATAGAGGTGTTATCAGTCATTGTACAGGAGGAGGAGGAGGTGAGCTGTGACATCACCTATTGTGAATAGTGGATCCTGTGTTATCTACTGTATATAGAGGTGTTATCAGTCATTGTACAGGAGGAGGTGAGCTGTGAATCACCTATTGTGAATGGTGGATCCTGTGTTATCTACTGTATATAGAGGTGTTATCAGTCATTGTACATGAGGAGGAGGTGAGCTGTGATATCACCTATTGTGTATGGTGGATCCTGTGTTATCTACTGTATATAGAGGTGTTATCAGTCATTGTACAGGAGGAGGAGGTGAGCTGTGACATCACCTATTGTGATGGTGGATCCTGTGTTATCTACTGTATATAGAGGTGTTATCAGTCATTGTACAGGAGGAGGAGATGAGATGTGACATCACCTATTGTTGATGGTGGATCCTGTGTTATCTGTTGTGAATTCTGCTCTTGGGCTCCCTCCGGTGGTTATGAGTGGTAGTGCTGCTGTCTTTGGATCGCAGCATTTATCAGGTGTGTCCACTGATTGCAATTTGAACTGGGCTATTTAGGTCTTGCTTGATCCTTTAGTCAGTGCCAGTTGTCCATTGTTTTTGGAGGATTCGCATCCCTACCTGGTCTCTCCTGTTTTGTGGTTCTTTTCAACAAAGATAAGTTCTGGCTTTGTTTTTGCTGTCCACATGCTGTGGGCCTTATAGTTCTGTGCATTTTCATGTTTTGTCTTGTCCAGCTTGGTCTGTGAAGGATTTTTTGCAGCCTAGCTATTTCTCTGGAGATGCAGATATACCCTTCATGTCTTTAGTCAGATGTGGAGTTTTGTATTTTCTGTGGTGGATATTTTCTAGTGTTTTAATACTGACCGCATAGTACTCTGTCCTATTCTTTCTTTTTAGCTAGAAAGGCCTCCTTTGCTAAATCCTGATTTCAGTCTGCATATGTCATTTCCCTCTCCTCTCACAGTCAATATTTGTGGGGGGCTATCTATTCTTTGGGGATTTTCTCTGAGGCAAGAATAGTTTTCCTGTTTCTATCTTTAGGGGAAGTTAGTCCTTAGGCTGTGTCGAGGTGTCTAGGGAGTGTTAGGTACCCCCCACGGCTACTTCTAGTTGCGGTGCTAAGTTCAGGGTCTGCGGTCAGTACAGGTACCACCTTCTCCAGAGTACTTCACATGCTGCTCTTAGGCCACCAGATCAAAACAGTTATCTACTGTATATAAAGGTGTTATCAGTCATTGTACAGGAGGAGGAGGTGAGCTGTGACATCACCTATTGTGAATGGTGGATCCTGTGTTACCTACTGTACTGTATATAGAGGTGTTATCAGTCATTGTACAGGAGAAGGAGGTGAGCTGTGACATCACCTATTGTGAATGGTGGATCCTGTGTTATCTACTGTATATAGAGGTGTTATCAGTCATTGTACAGGAGGAAGAGGTGAGCTGTGACATCACCTATTGTGAATGGTGGATCCTGTGTTATCTACTCTATATAGAGGTGTTATCAGTCATTGTACAGGAGGAGGAGGTGAGCTGTGACATCACCTATTGTGAATGGTGGATCCTGTGTTATCTACTGTATATAGAGGTGTTATCAGTCATTGTACAGGAGGAGGAGGTGAGCTGTGACATCACCTATAGTGAATGGTGGATCCTGTGTTATCTACTGTATATAGAGGTGTTATCAGTCATTGTACAGGAGGAGGAGGTGAGCTGTGACATCACCTATTGTGAATGGTGGATCCTGTGTTACCTACTGTACTGTATATAGAGGTGTTATCAGTCATTGTACAGGAGAAGGAGGTGAGCTGTGACATCACCTATTGTGAATGGTGACTCCTGTGTTATCTACTGTATATAGAGGTGTTATCAGTCATTGTACAGGAGGAAGAGGTGAGCTGTGACATCACCTATTGTGAATGGTGGATCCTGTGTTATCTACTCTATATAGAGGTGTTATCAGTCATTGTACAGGAGGAGGAGGTGAGCTGTGACATCACCTATAGTGAATGGTGGATCCTGTGTTATCTACTGTATATAGAGGTGTTATCAGTCATTGTACAGGAGGAGGAGGTGAGCTGTGACATCACCTATAGTGAATGGTGGATCCTGTGTTATCTACTGTATATAGAGGTGTTATCAGTCATTGTACAGGAGGAGGAGGTGAGCTGTGACATCACCTATAGTGAATGGTGGATCCTGTGTTATCTACTGTATATAGAGGTGTTGTAAGTCATTGTTCAGGAGGAGGTGAGCTGTGACATCACCTATTGTGAATGGTGGATCCTGTGTTATCTATTGTATATAGAGGTGTTATCTGTCATTGTGCAGGAGGAGGTGAGCTGTGACATCACCTATTGTGAATGGTGGATCCTGTGTTATCAACTGTATATAGAGGTGTTATCAGTCATTGTACAGGAGGAGGAGGTGAGCTGTGAGATCACCTATTGTGAATGGTGGATCCTGTGTTATCTACTGTATATAGAGGTGTTATCAGTCATTGTACAGGAGGAGGAGGTGAGCTGTGACATCACCTATTGTGAATGGTGGATCCTGGGTTATCTACTGTATATAGAGGTGTTATCAGTCATTGTACAGGAGGAAGAGGAGGTGAGCTGTGACATCATGGTTGGTAGTTGAATCCTCACTGCGAGTAGAAGACATAGATCACAATAGCCGAACAAGTCGGTAGACTAGTTGAAAAATAGGTACTAAATAATTGTGGCAAAACTCAAAGAAAAAAGAAGCGCTCCTGCCAAGGTTTAATATATAGCGGTCACCATATTATACAGCACTGTGCACTTACAATTGACCATTTTGCCTTCTACCCAGCTAATTCTTCCGTTTTCCATTAGGTCTATGACATCACATGATTAATAACTGACGAGCTACTGTAAATCCATCTAAGCCCTTTGTAGAAACAGGAGGTCAATTTTCCCTGTAATGAGTCATGAGTCACTGCAAAAGTCCGGGAGCAGCTGGGTCAGAAGTTAAAGAGGGGAATGATAAATGCAGGGACAAGACACTTCCTGTTTCTACATAGAGCAGAGAAAAGAGAAGAATTAAGGAAGCAGAAGGGCAAAATCAGCAATTGTAAGTACACAGTGTTCTATAACATGGTGATGGCAATATATTAGGATAAAAACTTTGATGGAAGTGCTTCTTTAACTACATAGGAGCAGTATTATAGTAGTTATATTCTTGTACATAGGAGCAGTATTATAGTAGTTATATTCTTGTACATAGGGGCAGTATTATAGTAGTTATATTCTTGTACATAGGAGCAGTATTATAGTAGTTATATTCTTGTACATAGGGGCAGTATTATAGTAGTTATATTCTTGTACATAGGAGCAGTATTATAGTAGTTATATTCTTGTACATAGGGGCAGTATTATAGTAGTTATATTCTTGTACATAGGGGCAGTATTATAGTAGTTATATTCTTGTACATAGGAGCAGTATTATAGTAGTTATATTCTTGTACATAGGAGCAGTATTATAGTAGTTATATTCTTGTACATAGGGGCAGTATTATAGTAGTTATATTCTTGTACATAGGAGCAGTATTATAGTAGTTATATTCTTGTACATAGGGGCAGTATTATAGTAGTTATATTCTTGTACATAGGAGCAGTATTATAGTAGTTATATTCTTGTACATAGGAGCAGTATTATAGTAGTTATATTCTTGTACATAGGGGGCAGTATTATAGTAGTTATATTGTTGTACATTGGAGCAGTATTATAGTAGTTATATTCTTGTACATAGGGGGCAGTATTATAGTAGTTATATTCTTGTACATAGGGGCAGTATTATAGTAGTTATATTCTTGTACATAGGGGGCAGTATTATAGTAGTTATATTCTTGTACATAGGGGCAGTATTATAGTAGTTATATTCTTGTACATAGGGGCAGTATTATAGTAGTTATATTCTTGTACATAGGAGCAGTATTATAGTAGTTATATTCTTGTACATAGGGGGCAGTATTATAGTAGTTATATTCTTGTACATAGGAGCAGTATTATAGTAGTTATTTTCTTGTACATAGGAGCAGTGTTATAGTAGTTATATTCTTGTACATAGGGGGCAGTATTATAGTAGTTATACTGTACATTGGAGCAGTATTATAGTAGTTATATTCTTGTACATAGGGGCAGTATTATAGTAGTTATATTCTTGCACATATAAGTTTTGGTCACTACAGTAATACTTTTACAGTAGGTAAATTATAAGTGAAATTTTCTTACATGAGGGAAAAGTGGAAAGTGAAGGTTTCGTCGGAGTTGCTGGATGCTGCTTCCACACCAATCTTCAAATATGTGGAGATTGACCCTACCGGCAAACTGAAGGAGACACAGAAATATAAAGGCAGATTGGCATCTAATTATCTATCTATCTACAATGGCATGTCAAAGTTTGTGCACCCCTGATGAAAATTACTGTTACTGTGAACATTTGAGCAAGTTGAAGATGAAATAATCTCTAAAGGCCTAAAGTTACAGATACATTCCCTTTAGTACCTAAAAGGGGGGAAGGTTGTGGAAACCACAATAACGACTACAGCGATCCAATATATATATAAAAAGATTTCTTTATTGCATATATAAAACAAAACAAGGGAGAGGGTCCATAGGGAGCATGTGCAAAAACAAGCAGAAAGTGCAGTCGTGAAAAAAAGTGACGTTTTTAGACCAGGACCAACCACAAATAGTACTTAAATATATATATACCACATATCATGGATTCAAGATAAAGCAGTCGGCAAATTATCATCCCAAAATGAGGTCCACTATTTTATCTGTAGCATAATAATACTGGTATGCGCCTCACTAAACAAGTGTCTACACATTTTGGTATCCCATCTCTATAATCCAGCTGTCTGGGAAGGGCATAGCCCGATATTGAGGGCACTAATATCGATAGTCTGATCATGTGATCATTGTATTCATATCCCCCATACACAAAACATCCATACAGTTGTGGCCAAAAGTATTGACACCCCTGCAATTCTGTCAGATAATACTCAGTTTCTTCCTGACAATGATTGCAAACACAAATTCTTTGGTATTATCTTCATTTAATTTGTCTTAAAAGGAAAAAAAACAAAAAAGAATGAAGCAAAAAGCAAAACATTGATCATTTCATACAAAACTCCAAAAATGGGCCAGACAAAAGTATTGGCACCCTCAGCCTAATACTTGGTTGCACAATCTTTAGCCAAAATAACTGCGACCAACCGCTTCCGGTAACCATCAATGAGTTTCTTACAATGCTCTGCTGGAATTTTAGACCATTCTTCTTTGGCAAACTGCTCCAGGTCCCTGATATTTGAAGGCGCCTTCTCCAAACTGCCATTTTTAGATCTCTCCACAGGTGATCTATGGGATTCAGCTCTGGACTCATTGCTGGCCACCTTAGAAGTCTCCAGTGCTTTCTCTCAAACCATTTTCTAGTGCTTTTTGAAGTGTGTTTTGGGTCATTGTCCTGCTGGAAGACCCATGACCTCTGAGGGAGACCCAGCTTTCTCACACTGAGCCCTACATTATGCTGCAAAATTTGTTGGTAGTCTTCAGACTTCATAATGCCATGCACACGGTCAAGCAGTCCAGTGCCAGAAACAGCAAAGCAACCCCAAAACATCAGGGAACCTCCGCCATGTTTGACTGTAGGGACCGTGTTCTTTTCTTTGAATGCCTCTTTTTTTCTCCTGTAAACTCTATGTTGATGCCTTTGCCCAAAAAGCTCTACTTTTGTCTCATCTGACCAGAGAACATTCTTCCAAAACGTTTTAGGCTTTTTTTCAAGTGGCACTAGAGTTCTAGTTCTCTTCCTCTCTGAAGAGACAATTTGCTTATTTCCCAGAGGAGCATTGCGGCTTTAAGTCTCCTCACCTCGACATGCTTATCATGTCACTCTCCACAAGGAGAAACGATACTTCTTGGATCCCAGTCAGACGCCTCTCAATCAGCCAAACCAGATCTCCACTTTGCACTGACGAGGGGCAGTACCCCGAAACACAGTGTCTGCAAATTGAGATTCTGGTTTGGCTATTATCCTAAGTCATGTGACAAGGCTCGGTAAAGGGTCGACATTGACTGTTAGGATCGCTACTTACAATAGGTGGCACTAGAGTTCTAGTTCTCTTCCTCTCTGAAGAGACAATTTGCAGGCTTTTTCAGGTAAGTTTTGGCAAACTCCAGCCTGGCTTTTTTATGTCTCGGGGTAAGAAGTGGGGTCTTCCTGGGTCTCCTACCATACAGTCCCTTTTCATTCAGACGCTGACGGATAGTACGGGTTGACACTGTTGTACCCTCGGACTGCAGGGCAGCTTGAACTTGTTTGGATGTTAGTCGAGGTTCTTTATCCAACATCCGCACAATCTTGCGTTGAAATCTCTTGTCAATTTTTCTTTTCCGTCCACATCTGGGGAGGTTAGCCACAGTGCCATGGGCTTTACACTTCTTGATGACACTGCGCACGGTAGACACAGGAACATTCAGGTCTTTGGAGATGGACTTGTAGCCTTGAGATTGCTCATGCTTCCCCACAATTTGGTTTCTCAAGTCCTTAGACAGTTCTTTGGTCTTCTTTCTTTTCTCCATGCTCAATGTGGTCACACAAGGACACAGGACAGAGGTTGAGTCAACTTTAATCCATGTCAACTGGCTGCAAGTGTGATGTAGTTATTGCCAACACCTGATAGGTGCCACAGGTAAGTTACAGGTGCTGTTAATTACACTAATTACAGAAGCATCACAGGATTTTTCGAACAGTGCCAATAATTTTGTCCACCCCCTTTTTTATGTTTGGTGTGGAATTATATCCAATTTGGCTTTAGGACAATTCTTTTTGTGGTTTTTCATTTAAGACAAATTAAATGAAGATAATAATAACAAAGAATTTGTGATTGCAATCATTTTCAGGAAGAAACTGAGTATTATCTGACAGAATTGCAGGGGTGTCAATACTTTTGGCCACAACTGTATGAGCACACTACTAGAGATGTCTCATGAGTATTGTACCTCACATAATTTATATAGAAGGTTTCCCATAGAGATAGAGAGTTTGTATGACCTTTCTGACGACAGAATGTGGGAGTCCAAGGTCTACACGTCTGCCCGACGCGCGTTTCGCAGACTTGCTTCTTCATCAGGGGGCATGTAGGTGAATATAGTGCCGGGTTTAAATTACCGCTAAACTGCAAGTAGCGGTGACGTGTACCGGAAATGACGCGCCCGCCACCATGGTAACCCACAACGCTAGGCAGCGTCGGCGTCATGCGGAGGCATCGCCACAGTCATGGCAACCACCCCAGCATGTAGACGCCAAAGGCCGCCCAGCGTGTCAGGGCCAGGCGCGCTCGCATATGGCCGCGTCCCCGCTAGTTCCACCCAGGGGATACTACCAAGAGGGAAGATTATAAAACAACATAGGAAATCAGTGAAATAAGAAATGTACCCATATATAAATAAATATAACAACCCACCTCTAACACCACAGTTTAGAATATCCTCGTATGTCCACAGGAAGTATGACCACCTTATTCGTCTTACAATAAATCCTTAATAATATAAATAGATCACATGCTGATCATGGAATCCATTATAGTCATATCACCCATATAGGGAAAACCTACGATCAATCCAAAACTAAGATAGAACAACATCATAGAGCATAATGGATAATATAGATAATAATCTTTATTTTTATATAGCGCTAACATATTCCGCAGCGCTTTACAGTTTGCACACATTATCATCACTGTCCCTGATGGGGCTCACAATCTAGAATCCCTATCAGTATGTCTTTGGAATGTGGGAGGAAACCGGAGTACCCGGAGGAAACCCACGCAAACACGGAGAGAACATACAAACTCTTTGCAGATGTTGTCCTGGGTGGGATTAGAACCCAGGACCCCAGCGCTGCAAGGCTGCTGTGCTAACCACTGCGCCACCGTGCTGCCCGTATAGATGGTAATTATGCAATAAGGATGACACATGATATTATGTAAGATATAATTATATGGCTGATGTGGAACAAGAAAGGGCGAAGAGGCGAGGTCCAATCCCAGCACCAATCCGAATATAAAGGTGAATCTAAAATAATAAAAATAGTTAAAAACAAGCACAACCACACAACAGCACGACAACGATCTAACGATCACAGGAACGGCACATAACTATTGGTCTCACTCAGTCCATGGGGATGAGCTGTATTTAGGATCCAGCGGGTTTCTAATAGAAATCCCCATATCAATCATGTCAATGCCTTTAATACGGAGGGCACTGCTGTCACAATTGTGATGGCGTTTACAGTGCCTCGGTAATAGCCGCTGCCTGTATTCCCAATACGTGTCCTCTGACCCTGATCTTTCACTGTCTGGTGGTCAATCCTATGTATATCATCGAACAGGGACAGGATGCATAATAAATGACATTTTTGGACGTACAGGTGATATGTTTCAGCATTTTAAATTCCTTTGTACCCGAAGAGTCTACAAATGTCTCGTCTCTGACTATATTTGCGCGTGCCACGCAGGGGCCACAGGCCGTACATCCTCCTCTCTTCTCATCCCTAAAGTTATCCAGAAATGTTTTAGGGGAATCACCCGCGTAGTGACTGCGCCCCAAGTGGTCGCGCTAATGTTTAGACCTTCGGTAGGTGATAAATGCTTTGTCTGGTATTAGAATGGGCCAAGATTTCTCCAATATTTTCCGCACCTGTTCTGCACGGGAATTAAAGTTCATCACCAACCTAACCACATCCGTTTTTTGTCCCACATAGTGAGGAGATTCTGTTGCTATGTTTAGCCCGCAGAGAAGCTTTTTTTAATACTGCGATGACAATATCCCCGTTCTTCAAAGCGATTCTTCAGATCCCCAGCCTGAATCTCAAACTCCTCATTTGTTGAACAAATACGTTGTAGACTTCAGAATTGGCCCACCAGGACCGACAGGACCATGTGGGCTGGATGGGAGGAGGACGCATCAAGCAACTTGTTTGTTGATGTGGGTTTCCTAAAAATTGTTGTCTGGATGGTACCCTCCATGTCTCTGGTAAGTGTCACATCCAAACATTCAACTTTGGCCCTATCAAACGAAGCCGTCAGATGTATGTTACGACTATTATCATTAAGGCCCGCCACAAATTCCTCAAAAGATTTCGGGCTGCCTTGCCAAATCAAGAAAATGTAGTCCATAGTAGGATGTGCTCCATAGACAACAGTTGGTCAGACACTAGGACCTTTCCCACAGCCCCAGTGGGCTGTGCGGTGTCGTGCAGTTGTGTGGTTGTGCTTGTTTTCAACTATTTTTATTATTTTAGATTCACCTTTATATTCAGATTGGTGCTGGGATTGGACCTCGCCTCTTCGCCCTTTCTTGTTCCACATCAGCCATATAATTATATCTTACATAATATCATGTGTCATCCTTATTGCATAATTACCATCTATATTATCCATTATGCTCTATGATGTTGTTCTATCTTAGTTTTGGATTGGTGCTAGGTTTTCCCTATATGGGTGATATGACTATAATGGATTCCATGATCAGCATGTGATCTATTGATATTATTAAGGATTAATTGTAAGACGAATAAGGTGGTCATACTTCCTGTGGACATACGAGGATATTCTAAACTGTGGTGTTAGAGGTGGGTTGTTATATTTATTTATATATGGGTACATTTCATATTTCACTGATTTCCTATGTTGTTTTATAATCTTCCCTCTTGGTAGTATCCCCTGGGTGGAACTAGCGGGGACGCGGCCATATGCACCTGGCCCTGACACGTTGGGTGGCCTTTGGCGTCTACATGCTGGGGTGGTTGCCATGACTGTGGCGATGCCTCCGCATGACGCCGACGCTGCCTAGCGTGCCGGGTTACCATGGTGGCGGGTGCGTCATTTCCGGTACACGTCACCGCTACTTCCTTTTTAGCGGTAATTTAAACCCGGCACTATATTCACCTACATGCCCCCTGATGAAGGAGAAAGTCTGCGAAACGCGCGTCGGGCAGACGTGTAGACCTTGGACTCCCACATTCTGTCGGCAGAAAGGTCATATAAACTCTCTATCTCTATGGGAAACCTTCTATATAAATTATGTGAGGTACAATACTCATGACACATCTCTAGTAGTGTGCTCGTACTGTATGGATGTTTTGTGTATGGGGGATATGAATACAATGATCACATGATCAGACTATCGATATAAGCGCCCTCAATATCAGGCTATGCCCTTCCCAGACAGCTGGATTATAGACATGGGATACCAAAATGTGTAGACACTTGTTTATTGAGGCGCATACCTGTATTATTATGCTACATAGTCCCCCATAGATAAAATAGTGGACCTCATTTTGGAATGATAATTTGCCGACTAATTGATCTTGAATCCATGATATGTGGTATATATATATTTAAGTACTATTTGTAGTTGGTCCTGGTCTAAAAACGTCACTTTTTTGCACGACTGCACTTTCTGCTTGTTTTTGCACATGCTCCCTATGGACCCCCTCCCCTGTTTTGTTTTATATATGCAATAAAGAAATCTTTTTATATATATATTGGATCGCTGTAGTCGTTAACCTTCCCCCCTTTGTTGTCTAGCGTGACGACTGATCTATGCAAAGTCCAGCATTGACAGCATATTTATTTTGCAAATACAGATCTAATAAAATGTGAATTGATATAATGCTGCTATATACCATTATTTTTCTATTATGGTTAGTACCTAGCAGCACCCCCTTTTGAAAGTATCACAGCTTGTAAATACTTTTTGAGCCAGCCAAGGATCTTTCAATTCTGCTGTTTTGAGGTCTCGCCACAGATTTTCAATGATGCTCAGATCAGGGGACTGTGAGGGCCATTGTAAACCTTCTGCTTGCGTATTTTGAGGTCTTGTTTTGTGGACTGTAACGTGTGTTTAGGATCATTCTCCATGTGTAGAAGCCATCCTCTTCCTCTTCTCACCTTCAGCGTTTTTACATATGTTTTATGTTTGCATCAAGAATTTCTTGAATTCTCATTGAATCCATTCTTCCCTCTACCTGTGAAATGCTCCCTGTGCCATTGGCTGCAACACAACCCCAAAGCATGAATGATGTCTACCATGCTTAATGGTTGGGGGGATGTTCTTTCCCCAAAAATCTCTGCCCTTTTTTCTCCTCACATACCTTCTTGATCATTGTGACCAAAGAGTTCTATTTTATCCTCATCAGTCCACAGGACTTCTTTCCATAATGCATCAGGCTTGTTTCGATGTTCTTTTGCATACTTCTGATGCTGATTTTTATGGTGAGGACACAGGAGAGGTTTTTTTATGACTTCCATGAAGCCCATAATTGTAGAGGTGTCGCTGAACAGTAGAACAATGTACAACACCAGAATCTGATAAATCTTTCTAAAAGTCTTTTGCAGTCAAGTAGAGGTTCTGAATTGCCTCTCCAGCCATCCTACGAGCAGCTCTCACAAAAATTTAGCTTGGTCTTCCAGACATTATCTTGACCTCCACTGTTCCTGGTAACTGACACTTCTTAATTACATTTTGAACTGGGTAAAGGGCAACTTGAAAACACTTTTCTATCTTTTTATAGACTTCTCCTTCTTTGTGGGCCTCCACCATTCTCAGATTGATAGGCAGCTGCTTAGAAGACCCCATGGCTCCTTGGTCACAGTTATCTCCGAGGGTGCACAAACATTTGCATCGGCCCATTTTCCTTTTTGTAATTTAAAAAATGAAAAACATGTTTTGCCTAAAATACAAAGGAAATGTGTCATCTGTAACTTTAGGCCTTTTAGAGATCATTTCACCTTCAAGTTCATTAACTGTTCACAATAAAAGTAATTTTGACCAGGGGTGCCCAAAACTTTTACATGCGCCGCCTCTATTTATCTGGTCCTTCAATATATTTGTTACCTCTGGCTTCCATGGGACGGACAGATTGCAGGTGCTGCATTCTTGAAGCTGTAGAGATGAGACGATTTCAGTGAGTGCCATAAATCAGATCAGACGCAGTCTTGGCGACGTCACTCTCATCAGCCTTGTCACTCTCGGCACTGTCACTCTCGGCACTGTCACTCTCATCAGCCTTGTCACTCTCGGCACTGTCACTCACTCTCATCAGCCTTGTCACTCTCGGCACTGTCACTCTGGGCCCTGTCACTCTCAGCACTGTCACTCTCAGCACTGTCACTCTAGGCACTGTCACTCTCGGCACTGTCACTCTCGGCACTGTCACTCTCGGCACTGTCACTCTCGGCACTGTCACTCGCGGCCCTGTCACTCTAGGCCCTGTCACTCTCGGCACTGTCACTCTCGGCACTGTCACTCTCGGCCCTGTCACTCACGGCCCTGTCACTCTCGGCCCTGTCACTCTCGGCCCTGTCACTCTCGGCCCTGTCACTCTCGGCCCTGTCACTCTCAGCACTGTCACTCTAGGCGCTGTCACTCTCGGCACTGTCACTCTCGGCCCTGTCACTCTAGGCGCCGTCACTCTCGGCCCTGTCACTCTAGGCGCTGTCACTCTAGGCCCTGTCACTCTTAGTGCTGTCACTCTAGGCCCTGTCACTCTAGGCGCCGTCACTCTAGGCGCTGTCACTCTAGGCGCCGTCACTCTAGGCGCTGGCACTCTCAGCACTGTCACTCTCGGCCCTGTCACTCTAGGCGACGTCACTCTAGGCCCTGTCACTCTCGGCCCTGTCACTCTAGGCGCCGTTACTCTAGGCGCTGTCAGTCTCAGTGCTGTCACTCTAGGCCCTGTCACTCTAGGCGCCGTCACTCTAGGCGGGGTCACTCTCAGGGCTGTCACTCTAGGCCCTGTCATTTTAGGCCCTGTCATTCTAGGCGCCGTCAATCTAGGTGCTGTCACTCTCAGAACTCACTCTCGGCCCTGTCACTCTAGGCGCCGTCATTCTAGGCGCTGTCACTCTCAGTGCTGTCACTCTAGGCCCTGTCACTCTAGGCGCTGTCACTCTCAGCACTCACTCTCGTCCCTGTCACTCTAGACGCCGTCACTCTAGGCGCTGTCACTCTATGCGCTGTCACTCTAGGCCTTGTCACTCTAGGCGCTGTCACTCTCAGCACTCACTCTAGGCCCTGTCACTCTAGGCCCTGTCACTCTAGACGCTGTCACTCTAGGCCCTGTCACTCTCGGCCCTGTCAGTCTAGGCGCTGTCACTCTCAGCACTGTCACTCTAGGCGCCGTCACTCTAGGCGCTGTCACTCTAGGCGCTGTCACTCTCAGCACTGTCACTCTCGGCCCTGTCACTCTCGGCGCCGTCACTCTAGGCGCTGTCACTCTCAGTGCTGTCACTCTAGGCCCTGTCACTCTCGGCCTTGTCACTCTAGGCACTGTCACTCTCAGCATTCTCACTCTCAGTGCTGTCACTCTCGGCCCTGTCACTCTAGGCGACGTCACTCTAGGCCCTGTCACTCTCGGCCCTGTCACTCTAGGCACCGTTACTCTAGGCGCTGTCACTCTCAGTGCTGTCACTCTAGGCGCCGTCACTCTAGGCGGGGTCACTCTCGGGGCTGTCACTCTAGGCCCTGTCATTCTAGGTACCGTCAATCTAGGCGCTGTCACTCACAGAACTCACTCTCGGCCCTGTCACTCTCTGCGCCGTCACTCTCGGCCCTGTCACTCTCAGCACTGTCACTCTAGGCGACGTCACTCTAGGCCCTGTCACTCTCGGCCCTGTCACTCTAGGCACCGTTACTCTAGGCGCTGTCACTCTCAGTGCTGTCACTCTAGGCGCCGTCACTCTAGGCGGGGTCACTCTCGGGGCTGTCACTCTAGGCCCTGTCATTCTAGGCACCGTCAATCTAGGCGCTGTCACTCTCAGAACTCACTCTCGGCCCTGTCACTCTCTGCACCGTCAGTCTCGGCCCTGTCACTCTCAGCACTGTCACTCTCGGCCCTGTGACTCTCGGCGCCGTCACTCTTGGCCCTGTCACTCTCGGCGCTGTCACTCTAGGCGCTGTCACTCTCGGCCTTGTCACTCTAGGCACAGTCACTCTCAACATTGTCACTCTCAGTGCTATCACTCTCGGCCCTGTCACTCTCGGCGCCGTCACTCTCGGCCCTGTCACTCTCTGCGCCGTCACTCTCGGCCCTGTCACTCTCGGCCCTGTCACTCTCGGCCCTGTGACTCTCGGCGCCGTCACTCTCGGCCCTGTCACTCTCGGCGCTGTCACTCTAGGCGCTGTCACTCTCGGCCTTGTCACTCTAGGCACAGTCACTCTCAACATTGTCACTCTCAGTGCTATCACTCTCGGCCCTGTCACTCTCGGCGCCGTCACTCTCGGCCCTGTCACTCTCTGCGCCGTCACTCTCGGCCCTGTCACTCTCGGCCCTGTCACTCTCGGCGCCGTCACTCTCGGCCCTGTCACTCTCGGCACTGTCACTCTCGGCCCTGTCACTCTCGGCCCTGTCACTCTCGGCCCTGTCACTCTCGGCCCTGTCACTCTCGGCGCCGTCACTCTCGGCACTGTCACTCTCGGCACTGTCACTCTCGGCACTGTCACTCTCGGCCCTGTCACTCTCGGCCCTGTCACTCTCGGCGCTGTCACTCTAGGCGCTGTCACTCTCATCACTGTCACTCTCGGCCCTGTCACTCTAGGCCCTGTCACTCTCAGTGCTGTCACTCTCAGTGCTGTCACTCTCAGTGCTGTCACTCTCGGCCCTCTCGGAGCTGGGGAACCTGGAGGCTGTTTAGTTGTGCTTATGAGTTTGTCTGCACAGGTGACTCATGCTGAGAGTTGTAGTGCGGTGGAATAACAGTAGGGTAAATCGTCCGGCGTTCACATGACATCATGGAGGGGATTAGCAGCAGATGGCGGATCACCAGCACAAATACTTGAGCACAGGAAGGCTACCTGAGAAGGACGAGAACTGACGCCCACGGCACGATCACTGTGGTCACCCATGAGGATAATGTGCAGGTCACTGAACACAGAGAAAAGCTCCAATTTATTCCCCACTGGTGTTAACCCCATGAATACCTTATTATGATGGGATGTAAGGTGCTCTAGTCCTATGTGCCACCTTGTATGGTGGGATGTAAGGTGCTCTAGTCCTATGTGCCACCTTGTATGATGGGATGTAAGGTGCTCTAGTCCTATGTGCCACCTTGTATGATGGGATGTAAGGTGCTCTAGTCCTATGTGCCACCTTGTATGGTGGGATGTAAGGTGCTCTAGTCCTATGTGCCACCTTGTATGGTGGGATGTAAGGTGCTCTAGTCCTATGTGCCACCTTGTATGATGGGGTGTAAGGTGCTCTAGTCCTATGTGCCACCTTGTATGGTGGGATGTAAGGTGCTCTAGTCCTATGTGCCACCTTGTATGGTGGGGTGTAAGGTGCTCTAGTCCTATGTGCCACCTTGTACGATGGGATGTAAGGTGCTCTAGTCCTATGTGCCACCTTGTATGATGGGGTGTAAGGTGCTCTAGTCCTATGTGCCACCTTGTATGGTGGGATGTAAGGTGCTCTAGTCCTATGTGCCACCTTGTAGGATGGGATGTAAGGTGCTCTAGTCCTATGTGCCACCTTGTATGGTGTGATGTAAGGTGCTCTAGTCCTATGTGCCACCTTGTATGGTGGGATGTAACGTGCTCTAGTCCTATGTGCCACCTTGTATGGTTTGGTGTAAGGTGCTCTAGTCCTATGTGCCACCTTGTAGGATGGGATGTAAGGTGCTCTAGTCCTATGTACCACCTTGTATGATGGGATGTAAGGTGCTCTGGTCCTATGTGCCACCTTGTAGGATGGGATGTAAGGTGCTCTAGTCCTATGTGCCACCTTGTACGATGGGATGTAAGGTGCTCTAGTCCTATGTGCCACCTTGTATGATGGGATGTAAGGTGCTCTAGTCCTATGTGCCACCTTGTAGGATGGGGTGTAAGGTGCTCTAGTCCTATGTGCCACCTTGTATGATGGGATGTAAGGTGCTCTAGTCCTATGTGCCACCTTGTAGGATGGGGTGTAAGGTGCTCTAGTCCTATGTGCCACCTTGTATGATGGGATGTAAGGTGCTCTAGTCCTATGTGCCACCTTGTAGGATGGGGTGTAAGGTGCTCTAGTCCTATGTGCCACCTTGTACGATGGGATGTAAGGTGCTCTAGTCCTATGTGCCACCTTGTATGATGGGATGTAAGGTGCACTGGTCCTATGTGCCACCTTGTAGGATGGGATGTAAGGTGCTCTAGTCCTATGAGCCATCTTGTAGGATGGGATGTAAGGTGCTCTAGTCCTATGTGCCACCTTGTATGATGGGATGTAAGGTGCTCTAGTCCTATGTGCCACTTTGTACGATGGTGTGTAAGGTGCTCTAGTCCTATGTGCCACCTTGTATGATGGGATGTAAGGTGCTCTGGTCCTATGTGCCACCTTGTAGGATGGGATGTAAGGTGCTCTAGTCCTATATGCCACCTTGTAAGATGGGATGTAAGGTGCTCTGGTCCTATGTGCCACCTTGTAAGATGGGATGTATGGTGCACTAGTCCTATGTGCCACCTTGTATGGTGGTATGTAAGGTGCACTAGTCCTATGTGCCACCTTGTATGGTGGGATGTAAGGTGCACTGGTCCTATGTGCCACCTTGTATGGTGGGATGTAAGGTGCTCTAGTCCTATGTGCCACCTTGTAGGATGGGATGTAAGGTGCTCTGGTCCTATGTGCCACCTTGTATGGTGGGATGTAAGGTGCTCTAGTCCTATGTGCCACCTTGTAGGATGGGATGTAAGGTGCTCTGGTCCTATGTGCCACCTTGTATGGTGGGATGTAAGGTGCTCTAGTCCTATGTGCCACCTTGTAGGATGGGATGTAAGGTGCTCTAGTCCTATGTGCCACCTTGTAGGATGGGATGTAAGGTGCTCTAGTCCTATGAGCCATCTTGTAGGATGGGATGTAAGGTGCTCTAGTCCTATGTGCCACCTTGTATGGTGGTATGTAAGGTGCACTAGTCCTATGTGCCACCTTGTATGGTGGGATGTAAGGTGCACTGGTCCTATGTGCCACCTTGTATGGTGGGATGTAAGGTGCTCTAGTCCTATGTGCCACCTTGTAGGATGGGATGTAAGGTGCTCTGGTCCTATGTGCCACCTTGTATGGTGGGATGTAAGGTGCTCTAGTCCTATGTGCCACCTTGTAGGATGGGATGTAAGGTGCTCTGGTCCTATGTGCCACCTTGTATGGTGGGATGTAAGGTGCTCTAGTCCTATGTGCCACCTTGTAGGATGGGATGGAAGGTGCTCTGGTCCTATGTGCCACCTTGTGGGATGGGATGTAAGGTGCTCTGGTCCTATGTGCCACCTTGTATGATGGGATGTAAGGTGCTCTAGTCCTATGTGCCACCTTGTAGGATGGGATGTAAGGTGCTCTGGTCCTATGTGCCACCTTGTATGGTGGGATGTAAGGTGCTCTAGTCCTATGTGCCACCTTGTAGGATGGGATGTAAGGTGCTCTGGTCCTATGTGCCACCTTGTATGGTGGGATGTAAGGTGCTCTAGTCCTATGTGCCACCTTGTATGATGGGATGTAAGGTGCTCTGGTCCTATGTGCCACCTTGTGGGATGGGATGTAAGGTGCTCTGGTCCTATGTGCCACCTTGTATGATGGGATGTAAGGTGCTCTAGTCCTATGTGCCACCTTGTAGGATGGGATGGAAGGTGCTCTGGTCCTATGTGCCACCTTGTATGGTGGGATGTAAGGTGCTCTGGTCCTATGTGCCACCTTGTGGGATGGGATATAAGGTGCCCTCTTTTATGGTGGGATGTGTAAGACGCCGAAGGACACTCTTTTTGGAACATTTGATCCATTTCCAAACTTGGGTATTAAAATCTCCCATTGCACTTGTACAGAAGTGGAATCCCCTTCCATGAAATCCCATGACAGAGGAAAGTGCAGGAACATGCACAGTGTCGTCCTCACCTCCTGCTGCCTCTCCGGTTGGTAGAACTGAAGATTCGGGTCCACAGCCGGAATATTATTGTGGGCCAGCGCTTTGCCCAATTCCCTCCAGTTGCTGTACCCTGAAAAAAGTAGTAACATAATTCTGTTTTAATGGGAATATTTATACTTTGTAAAGATTCATTATTGATGTAATGGTGAAAGCAGCAGTGACAGAGCCGTCCATCCACTGCTGCTAAATAAGAGGAGTAGGGGTAAGACATCAGAGCGAAAAACAGGGGGCTCAGGGGCGAAGGGAGTGAGACAGACAGATGGGCACCCACAGGTGACAGTGGGTGAGGGCTTTCATCTGTAGGAAAAGGATTTTATCTTTTCAGCCCCCTCCTCCTGTGACCTTATCCTGCTGGCACAATTAGAATGGGCCACATAGAGGGAAGGAGGAGGGCAGGAATCCCAGAAACATAGAGCAGGGCTCATCCGGGGCCTCCTGGTTCATGACTACGAACCGAGAACATTGAGCAGTGTATATATACAGGAAATGAGGAGTGGTACTGTGCAGGGTATATATACAGGACAGGAGGAGTGGTACTGTGCAGTGTATATATACAGGACAGGAGGAGTGGTACTGTGCAGTGTATATATACAGGAGGAGTGGTACTGTGCAGTGTATATATACAGGAGGAGTGGTACTGTGCAGTGTATATATACAGGAGGAGTGGTACTGTGCAGTGTATATATACAGGAGGAGTGGTACTGTGCAATGTATATATATAGGAGGAGTGGTACTGTGCAGTGTATATATACAGGAGGAGTGGTACTGTGCAGTCTATATATACAGGAGGAGTGGTACTGTGCAGTGTATATATACAGGAGGAGTGGTGCTGTGCAGGGTATATATACAGGAGGAGTGGTGCTGTGCAAGGTATATATACAGGAGGAGTGGTGCTGTGCAGTGTATATATACAGGAGGAGTGGTACTGTGCAGTGTATATATACAGGAGGAGTGGTACTATGCAGTGTATATACAGGAGGAGTGGTACTGTGCAGTGTATATACAGGAGGAGTGGTACTGTGGTACTGTACAGTGTATATATACAGGAGGAGTGGTACTGTGTAGTGTATATATACAGGAGGAGTGGTACTGTGCAGTGTATATATACAGGAGGAGTGGTACTGTGCAGTGTATATATACAGGACAGGAGGAGTGGTACTGTGCAGTGTATATATACAGGAGGAGTGGTACTGTGCAGTGTATATATACAGGAGGAGCGGTACTATGCAGTGTATATACAGGAGGAGTGGTACTGTGGTACTGTACAGTGTATATATACAGGAGGAGTGGTACTGTGTAGTGTATATATACAGGAGGAGTGGTACTGTGCAGTGTATATATACAGGAGGAGTGGTACTGTGCAGTGTATATATACAGGACAGGAGGAGTGGTACTGTGCAGTGTATATATACAGGAGGAGTGGTACTGTGCAGTGTATATATACAGGAGGAGTGGTACTGTGCAGTGTATATATACAGGACAGGAGGAGTGGTACTGTGCAGTGTATATATACAGGGGGAGTGGTACTGTGCAGTGTATATATATACAGGAGGAGTGGTACTGTGCAGTGTATATATACAGGAAAGGAGGAGTGGTGCTATGCAGTGTATACATACTGGAGTGGTACTGGGCAGTGTATATATACAGGACAGGAGGAGTGGTGCTATGCAGTGTATACATACTGGAGTGGTACTGTGCAGTGTATATATACAGGAGGAGTGGTACTGTGCAGTGTGTATATATATACAGGAGGAGGGGTACTGTGCAGTGTATATATACAGGAGGAGTGGTACTGTGCAGTGTATATATACAGGAGGAGTGGTACTGTGCAGTGTATATATACAGGAGGAGTGGTACTGTGCAGTGTATATATACAGGAGGAGTGGTACTGTGCAGTGTATATATACAGGAGGAGTAGTACTGTGCAGTGTATATATACAGGAGGAGTGGTACTGTGCAGTGTATATATACAGGAGGAGTGGTACTGTGCAGTGTATATATACAGGAGGAGTGGTACTGTGAAGTGTATATATACAGGAGGAGTGGTTTTGTGCAGTGTATATACACAGGAGGAGTGGTACTGTGCAGTGTATATATACAGGAGGAATGGTGCTGTGCTGTGTATATATACAGGAGGAGTGGTACTGTGCAGTGTATATATACAGGAGGAGCGGTACTGTGCAGTGTATATATACAGGACAGGAGGAGTGGTACTGTGCAGTGTATATATACAGGAGGAGTGGTACTGTGCAGTGTATATATACAGGAGGAGTGGTACTGTGCAGTGTATATATACAGGATGAGTGGTACTGTGCAGTGTATATATACAGGACAGCAGGAGTGGTACTGTGCAGTGTATATATACAGGTGGAGTGGTACTGTGCAGTGTATATATACAGGACAGGAGGAGTGGTACTGTGCAGTGTATATATACAGGTGGAGTGGTGCTGTGCAGTGTATATATACAGGACAGGAGGAGTGGTACTGTGCAGTGTATATATACAGGTGGAGTGGTACTTTGCAGTGTATATATACAGGACAGGAGGAGTCGTACTGTGCAGTGTATATATACAGGTGGAGTGGTACTGTGCAGTGTATATATACAGGACAGGAGGAGTGGTACTTTGCAGTGTATATATACAGGAGGAGTGGTACTGTGCAGTGTATATATACAGGAAAGGAGGAGTGGTGCTGTGCAGTGTATATATACAGGAGGAGTGGTACTGTGCAGTGTTTATATACAGGAGGAGTGGTACTGTGCAGTGTATATATACAGGAAAGGAGTGGTGCTGTGCAGTGTATATATTCAGGAGGAGTGGTGCTGATCAGTGTATATATACAGGAGGAGTGGTACTGTGCAGTGTATATATACAGGAGGAGTGGTACTGTGCAGTGTATATATACAGGAGGAGTGGTACTGTGCAGTGTATATATACAGGAGGAGTGGTCCTGTGCAGTGTATATATACAGGAGGAGTGGTACTGTGCAGTGTATATATACAGGAGGAGTGGTACTGTGCAGTGTATACATACTGGAGTGGTACTGGGCAGTGTATATATACAGGAGGAGTGGTGCTGTGCAGTGTATATATACAGGAGGAGTGGTACTGTGCATTGTATATATACAGGAGAAGTGGTACTGTGCAGTGTATATATACAGGAGGAGTGGTACTGTGCAGTGTATATATACAGGAGGAGTGGTACTGTGCAGTGTATATATACAGGAGGAGTGGTACTGTGCAGTGTATATATACAGGAGGAGTGGTACTGTGCAGTGTATATATACAGGAGGAGTGGTACTGTGCAGTGTGTATATACAGGAGGAGTGGTACTGTGCAGTGTATATACACAGGAGGAGTGGTACTGTGTAGTGTATATATACAGGACAGGAGGAGTGGTACTGTGCAGTGTATATACAGGAGGAGTGGTACTGTGCAGTGTGTATATACAGGAGGAGTGGTACTGTGCAGTGTGTATATACAGGAGGAGTGGTACTGTGCAGTGTATATACACAGGAGGAGTGGTACTGTGTAGTGTATATATACAGGACAGGAGGAGTGGTACTGTGCAGTGTATATATACTGGAGTGGTACTGTGCAATGTATATATATAGGAGTGGTACTGTGCAGTGTATATATACAGGAGTGGTACTGTGCAGTGTATATATACAGGAGGAGTGGTACTGTGCAGTGTATATATACAGGAGGAGTGGTACTGTGCAGTGTATATATACAGGAGGAGTGGTACTATGCAGTGTATATATACAGGAGGAGTGGTACTGTGCAGTGCATATATACAGGAGGAGTGGTACTGTGCGGTGTATATATACAGGAGGAGTGGTACTGTGCGGTGTATATATACAGGAGGAGTGGTACTGTGCAGTGTATATATACAGGACAGGAGCAGTGGTACTGTGCAGGGTATATATACAGGAGGAGGGTACTGTGCAGTGTATATATACAGGAGGAGTGGTACTGTGCAGGGTATATATACAGGAGGAGTGGTACTGTGCAGTGTATATATACAGGACAGGAGGAGCGGTACTGTGCAGTGTATATATACAGGACAGGAGTAGTGGTACTGTGCAGTGTATATATACAGGAGGAGTGGTACTGTGCAGTGTATATACACAGGAGGAGTGGTACTGTGCAGTGTATATATACAGGAGGAGTGGTACTGTGCAGTGTATATATACAGGAGGAGGGTACTGTGCAGTGTATATATACAGGAGGAGTGGTACTGTGCAGTGTATATATACAGGAGGAGTGGTACTGTGCAGTGTATATATATACAGGAGGAGTGGTACTGTGCAGTGTATATATACAGGAGGAGTGGTACTGTGCAGTGTATATATACAGGAGGAGGGTACTGTGCAGTGTATATATACAGGAGGAGGGTACTGTGCAGTGTATATATACAGGAGGAGTGGTACTGTGCAGTCTATATATACAGGAGGGGTGGTACTGTGCAGTGTATATATACAGGAGGAGTGGTACTGTGCAGTGTATATATACAGGACAGGAGGAGTGGTACTGTGCAGTGTATATATACAGGACAGGAGGAGTGGTACTGTGCAGTGTATATATACAGGACAGGAGGAGTGGTACTGTGCAGTGTATATATACAGGAGGAGTGGTACTGTGCAGTGTATATATACAGGAGGAGTGGTACTGTGCAGTGTACTGTATATATACAGGAGGAGGGTACTGTGCAGTGTATATATACAGGAGGAGTGGTACTGTGCAGTGTATATATACAGGAGGAGTGGTACTGTGCAGTGTATATATACAGGAGGAGTGGTACTGTGCAGAGTATATATACAGGAGGAGTGGTACTGTGCAGTGTATATATATACAGGAGGAGTGGTACTGTGCAGTGTATATATACAGGAAAGGAGGAGTGGTGCTATGCAGTGTATACATACTGGAGTGGTACTGGGCAGTGTATATATACAGGACAGGAGGAGTGGTGCTATGCAGTGTATACATACTGGAGTGGTACTGTGCAGTGTATATATACAGGAGGAGTGGTACTGTGCAGTGTGTATATATATACAGGAGGAGGGGTACTGTGCAGTGTATATATACAGGAGGAGTGGTACTGTGCAGTGTATATATACAGGAGGAGTGGTACTGTGCAGTGTATATATACAGGAGGAGTGGTACTGTGCAGTGTATATATACAGGAGGAGTGGTACTGTGCAGTGTATATATACAGGAGGAGTAGTACTGTGCAGTGTATATATACAGGAGGAGTGGTACTGTGCAGTGTATATATACAGGAGGAGTGGTACTGTGCAGTGTATATATACAGGAGGAGTGGTACTGTGAAGTGTATATATACAGGAGGAGTGGTTTTGTGCAGTGTATATACACAGGAGGAGTGGTACTGTGCAGTGTATATATACAGGAGGAGTGGTGCTGTGCTGTGTATATATACAGGAGGAGTGGTACTGTGCAGTGTATATATACAGGAGGAGCGGTACTGTGCAGTGTATATATACAGGACAGGAGGAGTGGTACTGTGCAGTGTATATATACAGGAGGAGTGGTACTGTGCAGTGTATATATACAGGAGGAGTGGTACTGTGCAGTGTATATATACAGGACAGCAGGAGTGGTACTGTGCAGTGTATATATACAGGATGAGTGGTACTGTGCAGTGTATATATACAGGACAGCAGGAGTGGTACTGTGCAGTGTATATATACAGGTGGAGTGGTACTGTGCAGTGTATATATACAGGACAGGAGGAGTGGTACTGTGCAGTGTATATATACAGGTGGAGTGGTGCTGTGCAGTGTATATATACAGGACAGGAGGAGTGGTACTGTGCAGTGTATATATACAGGTGGAGTGGTACTTTGCAGTGTATATATACAGGACAGGAGGAGTCGTACTGTGCAGTGTATATATACAGGTGGAGTGGTACTGTGCAGTGTATATATACAGGACAGGAGGAGTGGTACTTTGCAGTGTATATATACAGGAGGAGTGGTACTGTGCAGTGTATATATACAGGAAAGGAGGAGTGGTGCTGTGCAGTGTATATATACAGGAGGAGTGGTACTGTGCAGTGTTTATATACAGGAGGAGTGGTACTGTGCAGTGTATATATACAGGAAAGGAGTGGTGCTGTGCAGTGTATATATTCAGGAGGAGTGGTGCTGATCAGTGTATATATACAGGAGGAGTGGTACTGTGCAGTGTATATATACAGGAAAGGAGGAGTGGTGCTGTGCAGTGTATACATACTGGAGTGGTACTGGGCAGTGTATATATACAGGAGGAGTGGTACTGTGCAGTGTATATATACAGGAGGAGTGGTACTGTGCATTGTATATATACAGGAGAAGTGGTACTGTGCAGTGTATATATACAGGAGGAGTGGTACTGTGCAGTGTATATATACAGGAGGAGTGGTACTGTGCAGTGTATATATACAGGAGGAGTGGTACTGTGCAGTGTATATATACAGGAGGAGTGGTACTGTGCAGTGTATATATACAGGAGGAGTGGTACTGTGCAGTGTGTATATACAGGAGGAGTGGTACTGTGCAGTGTATATACACAGGAGGAGTGGTACTGTGTAGTGTATATATACAGGACAGGAGGAGTGGTACTGTGCAGTGTATATACAGGAGGAGTGGTACTGTGCAGTGTGTATATACAGGAGGAGTGGTACTGTGCAGTGTGTATATACAGGAGGAGTGGTACTGTGCAGTGTATATACACAGGAGGAGTGGTACTGTGTAGTGTATATATACAGGACAGGAGGAGTGGTACTGTGCAGTGTATATATACTGGAGTGGTACTGTGCAATGTATATATATAGGAGTGGTACTGTGCAGTGTATATATACAGGAGTGGTACTGTGCAGTGTATATATACAGGAGGAGTGGTACTGTGCAGTGTATATATACAGGAGGAGTGGTACTGTGCAGTGTATATATACAGGAGGAGTGGTACTATGCAGTGTATATATACAGGAGGAGTGGTACTGTGCAGTGCATATATACAGGAGGAGTGGTACTGTGCGGTGTATATATACAGGAGGAGTGGTACTGTGCGGTGTATATATACAGGAGGAGTGGTACTGTGCAGTGTATATATACAGGACAGGAGCAGTGGTACTGTGCAGGGTATATATACAGGAGGAGGGTACTGTGCAGTGTATATATACAGGAGGAGTGGTACTGTGCAGGGTATATATACAGGAGGAGTGGTACTGTGCAGTGTATATATACAGGACAGGAGGAGCGGTACTGTGCAGTGTATATATACAGGACAGGAGTAGTGGTACTGTGCAGTGTATATATACAGGAGGAGTGGTACTGTGCAGTGTATATACACAGGAGGAGTGGTACTGTGCAGTGTATATATACAGGAGGAGTGGTACTGTGCAGTGTATATATACAGGAGGAGGGTACTGTGCAGTGTATATATACAGGAGGAGTGGTACTGTGCAGTGTATATATACAGGAGGAGTGGTACTGTGCAGTGTATATATATACAGGAGGAGTGGTACTGTGCAGTGTATATATACAGGAGGAGTGGTACTGTGCAGTGTATATATACAGGAGGAGGGTACTGTGCAGTGTATATATACAGGAGGAGGGTACTGTGCAGTGTATATATACAGGAGGAGTGGTACTGTGCAGTCTATATATACAGGAGGGGTGGTACTGTGCAGTGTATATATACAGGAGGAGTGGTACTGTGCAGTGTATATATACAGGACAGGAGGAGTGGTACTGTGCAGTGTATATATACAGGACAGGAGGAGTGGTACTGTGCAGTGTATATATACAGGACAGGAGGAGTGGTACTGTGCAGTGTATATATACAGGAGGAGTGGTACTGTGTAGTGTATATATACAGGAGGAGTGGTACTGTGCAGTGTAGTGTATATATACAGGAGGAGGGTACTGTGCAGTGTATATATACAGGAGGAGTGGTACTGTGCAGTGTATATATACAGGAGGAGTGGTACTGTGCAGTGTATATATACAGGAGGAGTGGTACTGTGCAGAGTATATATACAGGAGGAGTGGTACTGTGCAGTGTATATATACAGGAGGAGTGGTACTGTGCAGGGTATATATACAGGAGGAGGGTACTGTGCAGTGTATATATACAGGAGGAGTGGTACTGTGCAGGGTATATATACAGGAGGAGTGGTACTGTGCAGTGTATATATACAGGACAGGAGGAGCGGTACTGTGCAGTGTACACATATAGGACAGGAGTAGTGGTACTGTGCAGTGTATATATACAGGACAGGAGTAGTGGTACTGTGCAGTGTATATATACAGGACAGAAGTAGTGGTACTGTGCAGTGTATATACACAGGAGGAGTGGTACTGTGCGGTGTATATATACAAGAGGAGTGGTACTGTGCAGTGTATATATACAGGAGGAGTGGTACTGTGCAGTGTATATATACAGGAGGAGTGGTACTGTGCAGTGTATATATACAGGAGGAGGGTACTGTGCAGTGTATATATACAGGAGAAGGGTACTGTGCAGTGTATATATACAGGAGGAGTGGTACTGTGCAGTGTATATATACAGGAGGAGTGGTACTGTGCAGTGTATATATAAAGGAGGAGGGTACTGTGCAGTGTATATATACAGGAGGAGTGGTACTGTGCAGTGTATATATACAAGAGGAGTGGTACTGTGCAGTGTATATATACAGGAGGAGTGGTACTGTGCAGTGTATATATACAGGAGGAGTGGTACTGTGCAGTGTATATATACAGGAGGAGGGTACTGTGCAGTGTATATATACAGGAGAAGGGTACTGTGCGGTGTATATATACAGGAGGAGTGGTACTGTGCAGTGTATATATACAGGAGGAGTGGTACTGTGCAGTGTATATATACAGGAGGAGTGGTACTGTGCAGTGTATATATACAGGAGGAGTGGTACTGTGCAGTGTATATATACAGGAGGAGTGGTACTGTGCAGTGTATATATACAGGAGGAGTGGTACTGTGCAGTGTATATATACAGGAGGAGTGGTACTGTGCAGTGTATATATACAGGAGGAGGGTACTGTGCAGTGTATATATACAGGAGGAGTGGTACTGTGCAGTGTATATATACAGGAGGAGTGGTACTGTGCAGTGTATATATACAGGACAGGAGGAGTGGTACTGTGCAGTGTATATATACAGGAGGAAATGGTACTGTGCAGTGTATATATACAGGAGGAGTGGTACTGTGCAGTGTATATATACAGGAGGAGTGGTACTGTGCAGTGTATATATACAGGAGGAGGGTACTGTGCAGTGTATATATACAGGAGGAGTGGTACTGTGCAGTGTATATATACAGGAGGAGTGGTACTGTGCAGTGTATATATACAGGACAGGAGGAGTGGTACTGTGCAGAGTATATATACAGGACAGGAGGAGTGGTACTGTGCAGTATATATATACAGGAGGAGTGGTACTGTGCAGTGTATATATATACAGGAGGGGTGGTACTGTGCAGTGTATATATACAGGAGGAGTGGTACTGTGCAGTGTATATATACAGGGGGAGTGGTACTGTGCAGTGTATATATACAGGAGGAGCGGTACTGTGCAGTGTATATATATAGGAGGAGCGGTACTGTGCAGTGTTATATACAGGAGGAGTGGTACTGTGCAGTGTATATATACAGGAGGAGGGTACTGTGCAGTGTATATATACAGGAGGAGTGGTACTGCGCAGTGTATATATACAGGAGGAGTGGTACTGTGCAGTTTATATAAACAGGAGGAGGGTACTGTGCAGTGTATATATACAGGAGGAGTGGTACTGTGCAGTGTATATATACAGGAGGAGTGGTACTGTGCAGTGTATATATACAGGAGGAGTGGTACTGTGCAGTGTATATATACAGGAGGAGTGGTACTGTGCAGTGTATATATACAGGAGGAGCGGTACTGTGCAGTGTATATATACAGGAGGAGCGGTACTGTGCAGTGTATATATACAGGAGGAGTGGTACTGTGCAGTGTATATATACAGGAGGAGCGGTACTGTGCAGTGTATATATACAGGACAGGAGGAGTGGTACTGTGCAGTGTATATATACAGGAGGAGTGGTACTGTGCAGGGTATATATACAGGAGGAGGGTACTGTGCAGTGTATATATACAGGAGGGGTGGTACTGTGCAGTGTATATATACAGGAGGAGCGGTACTGTGCAGTGTATATATATACAGGAGGGGTGGTACTGTGCAGTGTGTATATACAGGAGGAGCGGTACTGTGCAGTGTATATATACAGGAGGAGTGGTATTGTGCAGTGTATATATACAGGACAGGAGGAGTGGTACTGTGCAGTGTATATATACAGGACAGGAGGAGTGGTACTGTGCAGTGTATATATACAGGAGGAGTGGTATTGTGCAGTGTATATATACAGGACAGGAGGAGTGGTACTGTACAATGTGTATATATACAGGAGGAGTGGTACTGTGCAGTGTATATATACAGGAGGAGAGGTACTGTGCAGTGTATATATACAGGAGGAGTGGTATTGTGCAGTGTATATATACAGGACAGGAGGAGTGGTACTGTGCAGTGTATATATACAGGACAGGAGGAGTGGTACTGTGCAGTGTATATATACAGGAGGAGAGGTACTGTGCAGTGTATATATACAGGAGGAGTGGTATTGTGCAGTGTATATATACAGGAGGAGTGGTATTGTGCAGTGTATATATACAGGACAGGAGGAGTGGTACTGTGCAGTGTATATATACAGGACAGGAGGAGTGGTACTGTGCAGTGTATATATACAGGAGTAGTGGTATTGTGCAGTGTATATATACAGGAGGAGTGGTATTGTGCAGTGTATATATACAGGAGGAGTGGTATTGTGCAGTGTATATATACAGGACAGGAGGAGTGGTGCTGTGCAGTGTATATATACAGGACAGGAGGAGTGGTATTGTGCAGTGTATATATACAGGACAGGAGGAGTGGTACTGTGCAGTGTATATATACAGGAGTAGTGGTATTGTGCAGTGTATATATACAGGAGGAGTGGTATTGTGCAGTGTATATATACAGGACAGGAGGAGTGGTACTGTGCAGTGTATATATACAGGACAGGAGGAGTGGTACTGTGCAGTGTATATATACAGGAGGAGTGGTATTGTGCAGTGTATATATACAGGACAGGAGGAGTGGTACTGTACAATGTGTATATATACAGGAGGAGTGGTACTGTGCAGTGTATATATACAGGAGGAGAGGTACTGTGCAGTGTATATATACAGGACAGGAGGAGTGGTACTGTGCAGTGTATATATACAGGACAGGAGGAGTGGTACTGTGCAGTGTATATATACAGGAGGAGAGGTACTGTGCAGTGTATATATACAGGAGTAGTGGTATTGTGCAGTGTATATATACAGGAGGAGTGGTATTGTGCAGTGTATATATACAGGAGGAGTGGTACTGTGCAGTGTATATATACAGGAGGAGTGGTACTGTGCAGTGTATATATACAGGAGGAGTGGTACTGTGCAGTGTATATATACAGGACAGGAGGAGTGGTACTGTGCAGTGTATATATACAGGACAGGAGGAGTGGTACTGTGCAGTGTATATATACAGGAGGAGAGGTACTGTGCAGTGTATATATACAGGAGTAGTGGTATTGTGCAGTGTATATATACAGGAGGAGTGGTATTGTGCAGTGTATATATACAGGAGGAGTGGTATTGTGCAGTTTATATATATGGGGAGTGGTGTTGTGCAGTGTATATATATGGGGAGTGGTGTTGTGCAGTGTATATACAGTGGGGCAAAAAAGTATTTAGTCAGTCAGCAATAGTGCAAGTTCCACCACTTAAAAAGATGAGAGGCGTCTGTAATTTACATCATAGGTAGACCTCAACTATGGGAGACAAACTGAGAAAAAAAATCCAGAAAATCACATTGTCTGTTTTTTTAACATTTTATTTGTATACTATGGTGGAAAATAAGTTTTTGGTCAGAAACAAAATTTCATCTCAATACTTTGTAATATATCCTTTGTTGGCAATGACAGAGGTCAAACGTTTTCTGTAAGTCTTCACAAGGTTGCCACACACTGTTGTTGGTATGTTGGCCCATTCCTCCATGCAGATCTCCTCTAGAGCAGTGATGTTTTTGGCTTTTCGCTTGGCAACACGGACTTTCAACTCCCTCCAAAGGTTTTCTATAGGGTTGAGATCTGGAGACTGGCTAGGCCACTCCAGGACCTTGAAATGTTTCTTACGAAGCCACTCCTTCATTGCCCTGGCGGTGTGCTTTGGATCATTGTCATGTTAAAAGACCCAGACACGTTTCATCTTCAATGCCCTTGCTGATGGAAGGAGGTTTGCACTCAAAATCTCACGAAACATGGCCCCATTCATTCTTTCATGTACCCGGATCAGTCGTCCTGGCCCCTTTGCAGAGAAACAGCCCCAAAGCATAATGTTTCCACCACCATGCTTTACAGTAGGTATGGTGTTTGATGGATGCAACTCAGTATTCTTTTTCCTCCAAACACGACAAGTTGTGTTTCTACCAAACAGTTCCAGTTTGGTTTCATCAAACCATAGGACATTCTCCCAAAACTCCTCTGGATCATCCAAATGCTCTCTAGCAAACTTCAGATGGGCCCCGACATGTACTGGCTTAAGCAGTGGGACACGTCTGGCACTGCAGGATCTGAGTCCATGGTGGCGTAGTGTGTTACTTATGGTAGGCCTTGTTACATTGGTCCCAGCTCTCTGCAGTTCATTCACTAGGTCCCCCCACGTGGTTCTGGGATTTTTGCTCACCGTTCTTGTGATCATTCTGACCCCACGGGGTGGGATTTTGCGTGGAGCCCCAGATCGAGGGAGATTATCAATGGTCTTGTATGTCTTCCATTTTCTAATTATTGCTCCCACTGTTGATTTCTTCATTCCAAGCTGGTTGGCTATTGCAGATTCAGTCTTCCCAGCCTGGTGCAGGGCTACAATTTTGTTTCTGGTGTCCTTTGACAGCTCTTTGGTCTTCACCATAGTGGAGTTTGGAGTCAGACTGTTTGAGGGTGTGCACAGGTGTCTTTTTATACTGATAACAAGTTTAAACAGGTGCCATTACTACAGGTAATGAGTGGAGGAAAGAGGAGACTCTTAAAGAAGAAGTTACAGGTCTGTGAGAGCCAGAAATCTTGATTGTTTGTTTCTGACCAAATACTTATTTTCCACCATAATATGCAAATAAAATGTTAAAAAAACAGACAATGTGATTTTCTGGATTTTTTTTTCACAGTTTGTCTCCCATAGTTGAGGTCTACCTATGATGTAAATTAGAGACGCCTCTCATCTTTTTAAGTGGTGGAACTTGCACTATTGCTGACTGACTAAATACTTTTTTGCCCCACTGTATACAGGACAGGAGGAGTGGTACTGTGCAGTGTATATATACAGGAGTAGTGGTATTGTGCAGTGTATATATACAGGAGGAGTGGTATTGTGCAGTGTATATATACAGGACAGGAGGAGTGGTACTGTACAATGTGTATATATACAGGAGGAGAGGTACTGTGCAGTGTATATATACAGGAGGAGTGGTACTGTGCAGTGTATATATACAGGAGGAGTGGTACTGTGCAGTGTATATATACAGGACAGGAGGAGTGGTACTGTGCAGTGTATATATACAGGAGGAGAGGTACTGTGCAGTGTATATATACAGGAGTAGTGGTATTGTGCAGTGTATATATACAGGAGGAGTGGTATTGTGCAGTGTATATATACAGGAGGAGTGGTATTGTGCAGTGTATATATACAGGACAGGAGGAGTGGTACTGTGCAGTGTATATATACAGGACAGGAGGAGTGGTACTGTGCAGTGTATATATACAGGAGGAGAGGTACTGTGCAGTGTATATATACAGGAGTAGTGGTATTGTGCAGTGTATATATACAGGAGGAGTGGTATTGTGCAGTGTATATATACAGGAGGAGTGGTATTGTGCAGTGTATATATACAGGACAGGAGGAGTGGTACTGTGCAGTGTATATATACAGGACAGGAGGAGTGGTACTGTGCAGTGTATATATACAGGAGTAGTGGTATTGTGCAGTGTATATATACAGGAGGAGTGGTATTGTGCAGTGTATATATACAGGAGGAGTGGTATTGTGCAGTGTATATATACAGGACAGGAGGAGTGGTACTGTGCAGTGTATATATACAGGACAGGAGGAGTGGTACTGTGCAGTGTATATATACAGGAGTAGTGGTATTGTGCAGTGTATATATACAGGAGGAGTGGTATTGTGCAGTGTATATATACAGGACAGGAGGAGTGGTACTGTGCAGTGTATATATACAGGACAGGAGGAGTGGTACTGTGCAGTGTATATATACAGGAGTAGTGGTATTGTGCAGTGTATATATACAGGAGGAGTGGTATTGTGCAGTGTATATATACAGGACAGGAGGAGTGGTACTGTACAATGTGTATATATACAGGAGGAGAGGTACTGTGCAGTGTATATATACAGGAGGAGGGTACTGTGCAGTGTATATATACAGGAGGAGTGGTACTGTGCAGTGTATATATACAGGAGGAGTGGTACTGTGCAGTGTATATATACAGGAGGAGGGTACTGTGCAGTGTATATATACAGGAGGAGTGGTACTGTGCAGTGTATATATACAGGAGGAGTGGTACTGTGCAGTGTATATATACAGGAGGAGTGGTATTGTGCAGTGTATATATACGGGACAGGAGGAGTGGTACTGTACAATGTGTATATATACAGGAGGAGTGGTACTGTGCAGTGTATATATACAGGAGGAGTGGTATTGTGCAGTGTATATATACGGGACAGGAGGAGTGGTACTGTACAATGTGTATATATACAGGAGGAGTGGTACTGTGCAGTGTATATATACAGGAGGAGGGTACTGTGCAGTGTATATATACAGGAGGAGTGGTACTGTGCAGTGTATATATACAGGAGGAGTGGTACTGTGCAGTGTATATATACAGGAGGAGGGTACTGTGCAGTGTATATATACAGGAGGAGTGGTACTGTGCAGTGTATATATACAGGAGGAGTGGTACTGTGCAGTGTATATATACAGGAGGAGTGGTACTGTGCAGTGTATATATACAGGAGGAGTGGTACTGTGCAGTGTATATATACAGGAGGAGTGGTACTGTGCAGTGTATATATACAGGAGGAGGGTACTGTGCAGTGTATATATACAGGAGAAGGGTACTGTGCAGTGTATATATACAGGAGGAGTGGTACTGTGCAGTGTATATATACAGGAGGAGTGGCACTGTGCAGTGTATATATACAGGAGGAGGGTACTGTGCAGTGTATATATACAGGAGGAGTGGCACTGTGCAGTGTATATATACAGGAGGAGGGTACTGTGCAGTGTATATATACAGGAGGAGTGGTACTGTGCAGTGTATATATACAGGAGGAGTGGTACTGTGCAGTGTATATATACAGGAGGAGTGGTACTATGCAGTGTATATACAGGAGGAGTGGTACTGTGCAGTGTATATATACAGGAGGAGTGGTACTGTGCAGTGTATATATACAGGAGGAGGGTACTGTGCAGTGTATATATACAGGAGGAGTGGTACTGTGCAGTGTATATATACAGGGGGAGTGGTACTGTGCAGTGTATATATACAGGACAGGAGGAGTGGTACTGTGCAGTGTATATATACAGGAGGAGTGGTACTGTGCAGTGTATATATACAGGAGGAGTGGTACTGTGCAATGTATATATAAAGGAGGAGTGGTACTGTGCAGTGTATATATACAGGAGGAGGGTACTGTGCAGTGTATATATACAGAAGGAGTGGTACTGTGCAGTGTATATATACAGAAGGAGTGGTACTGTGCAGTGTATATATACAGGAGGAGTGGTACTGTGCAGTGTATATATACAGGACAGGAGCAGTGGTACTGTGCAGAGTATATATACAGGACAGGAGGAGTAGTACTGTGCAGTATATATATACAGGAGGAGTGGTACTGTGCAGTGTATATATATACAGGAGGGGTGGTACTGTGCAGTGTATATATACAGGAGGAGTGGTACTGTGCAGTGTATATATACAGGAGGAGTGGTACTGTGCAGTGTATATATACAGGAGGAGTGGTACTGTGCAGTGTATATATACAGGAGGAGTGGTACTGTGCAGTGTATATATACAGGAGGAGGGTACTGTGCAGTGCATATATACAGGAGGAGAGGTACTGTGCAGTGTATATATACAGGAGGAGTGGTACTGTGCAGTGTATATATACAGGAGCAGTGGTACTGTGCAGTGTATATATACAGGACAGGAGGAGTGGTACTGTGCAGTGTATATATACAGGAGGAGTGCTACTGTGCAGTGTATATACACAGGACAGGAGGAGTGGTACTGTACAATGTGTATATATACAGGAGGAGTGGTACTGTGCAGTGTATATATACAGGAGGAGAGGTACTGTGCAGTGTATATATACAGGAGGAGTGGTACTGTGCAGTGTATATATACAGGAGGAGTGGTACTGTGCAGTGTATATATACAGGACAGGAGGAGTGGTACTGTGCAGTGTATATAAACAGGAGGAGTGGTACTGTGCAGTGTATATATATATAGGACGGGTGGTACTGTGCAGTGTATATATACAGGGGAGTGGTACTGTGCAGTGTATATATACAGGAGGAGTGGTACTGTGAAGTGTATATATACAGGGGAGTGGTACTGTGCAGTGTATATATATACAGGAGGAGTGGTACTGTGCAGTGTATATATACAGGAGGAGTGGTACTGTGCAGTGTATACATACAGGAGGAATGGTGCTGTGCAGTGTATATATACAGGAGGAGTGGTACTGTGCAGTGTATATATACAGGAGGAGTGGTACTGTGCAGTGTATATATACAGGGGAGTGGTACTGTGCAGTGTATATATACAGGAGGAGTGGTACTGTGCAGTGTATATATACAGGAGGAGTGGTGCTGTGCTGTGTATATATACAGGAGGAGTGGTACTGTGCAGTGTATATATACAGGAAGAGTGCTACTGTGCAGTGTATATATACAGGACAGGAGGAGTGGTACTGTGCAGTGTATATATACAGGAGGAGTGGTGCTCTGTAGTGTACATATACAGGACAGGAGTAGTGGTACTGTGCAGTGTATATATACAGGACAGGAGTAGTGGTACTGTGCAGTGTATATATACAGGACAGGAGTAGTGGTACTGTGCAGTGTATATACACAGGAGGAGTGGTACTGTGCGGTGTATATATACAGGAGGAGTGGTACTGTGCAGGATATATATTCAGGAGGAGTGGTACTGTGCAGTGTATATATACAGGAGGAGTGGTACTGTGCAGTGTATATATACAGGAGGAGGGTACTGTGCAGTGTATATATATACAGGAGGAGTGGTACTGTGCAGTGTATATATACAGGAGGAGTGGTACTGTGCAGTGTATATATACAGGAGGAGGGTACTGTGCAGTGTATATATACAGGAGGAGTGGTACTGTGCAGTGTATATATACAGGAGGAGTGGTACTGTGCAGTGTATATATACAGGAGGAATGGTACTGTGTAGTGTATATATACAGGAGGAGGGTACTGTGCAGTGTATATATACAGGAGAAGGGTACTGTGCAGTGTATATATACAGGAGGAGTGGTACTGTGCAGTGTATATATACAGGAGGAGTGGCACTGTGCAGTGTATATATACAGGAGGAGGGTACTGTGCAGTGTATATATACAGGAGGAGTGGTACTGTGCAGTGTATATATACAGGAGGAGTGGTACTGTGCAGTGTATATATACAGGAGGAGTGGTACTGTGCAGTGTATATATACAGGACAGGAGGAGTGGTACTGTGCAGTGTATATATACAGGACAGGAGGAGTGGTACTGTGCAGTGTATATATATATAGGAGGAGTGGTACTGTGCAGTGTATATATACAGGACAGGAGGAGTGGTACTGTGCAGTGTATATATATATATATAGGAGGAGTGGTACTGTGGAGTGTATATATACAGGAGGAGTGGTACTGTGCAGTGTGTATATACAGGAGGAGTGGTACTGTGCAGTGTATATATACAGGAGGAGGGTACTGTGCAGTGTATATATACAGGAGGAGTGGTACTGTGCAGTGTATATATACAGGAGGAGTGGTACTGTGCAGTGTATATATACAGGACAGGAGGAGTGGTACTGTGCAGAGTATATATACAGGACAGGAGGAGTGGTACTGTGCAGTATATATATACAGGAGGAGTGGTACTGTGCAGTGTATATATATACAGGAGGGGTGGTACTGTGCAGTGTATATATACAGGAGGAGTGGTACTGTGCAGTGTATATATACAGGAGGAGTGGTACTGTGCAATGTATATATATACAGGAGGAGTGGTACTGTGCAGTGTATATATATACAGGAGGAGTGGTACTGTGCAGTGTATATACAGGGGGAGTGGTACTGTGCAGTGTATATATACAGGAGGAGCGGTACTGTGCAGTGTATATATACAGGAGGAGCGGTACTGTGCAGTGTATATATACAGGAGGAGTGGTACTGTGCAGTGTTATATACAGGAGGAGTGGTACTGTGCAGTGTATATACACAGGAGGAGGGTACTGTGCAGTGTATATATACAGGAGGAGTTGTACTGTGCAGTGTATATATACAGGAGGAGTGGTACTGTGCAGTGTATATATACAGGAGGAGGGTACTGTGCAGTGTATATATACAGGAGGAGTGGTACTGTGCAGTGTACATATACAGGAGGAGTGGTACTGTGCAGTGTATATATACAGGAGGAGTGGTACTGTGCAGGGTATATATACAGGAGGAGTGGTACTGTGCAGTGTATATATACAAGAGGATCGGTACTGTGCAGTGTATATATACAGGAGGAGTGGTACTGTGCAGTGTATATATACAGGAGGAGTGGTACTGTGCAGTGTATATATACAGGAGGAGTGGTACTGTGCAGTGTATATATACAGGAGGAGGGTACTGTGCAGTGTATATATACAGGAGGAGTGGTACTGTGCAGTGTATATATACAGGAGGAGTGGTACTGTGCAGTGTATATATGCAGGAGGAGTGGTACTGTGCAGTGTATATATACAGGAGGAGGGTACTGTGCAGTGTATATACACAGGAGGAGGGTACTGTGCAGTGTATATATACAGGAGGAGTGGTACTGTGCAGTATATATATATACACAGGAGGAGTGGTACTGTGCAGTGTATATATATACAGGAGGGGTGGTACTGTGCAGTGTATATATACAGGAGGAGTGGTATTGTGCAGTGTATATATACAGGACAGGAGGAGTGGTACTGTGCAGTGTATATATACAGGAGGAGTGGTACTGTGCAGTGTATATATACAGGACAGGAGGAGTGGTACTGTGCAGTGTATATATACAGGAGGAGAGGTACTGTGCAGTGTATATATACAGGAGGAGTGGTACTGTGCAGTGTATATATACAGGAGGAGTGGTACTGTGCAGTGTATATATACAGGACAGGAGGAGTGGTACTGTGCAGTGTATATATACAGGAGGAGTGGTACTGTGCAGTGTATATACACAGGAGGAGTGGTACTGTGCAGTGTATATATATACAGGAGGGGTGGTACTGTGCAGTGTATATATACAGGGGAGTGGTACTGTGCAGTGTATATATACAGGAGTGGTACTGTGCAGTGTATATATACAGGAGGAGGGTACTGTGCAGTGTATATATACAGGAGGAGTGGTACTGTGCAGTGTATATATACAGGAGGAGTGGCACTGTGCAGTGTATATATACAGGAGGAGTGGTACTGTGCAGTGTATATATACAGGAGGAGTGGTACTGTGCAGTGTATATATACAGGAGGAGTGGTACTGTGCAGTGTATATATACAGGAGGAGTGGTACTGTGCAGTGTATATATACAGGAGGAGTGGTACTGTGCAGTGTATATATACAGGAGGAGTGGTACTGTGCAGTGTATATATACAGGAGGAGGGTACTGTGCAGTGTATATATACAGGAGGAGTGGTACTGTGCAGTGTATATATACAGGGGGAGTGGTACTGTGCAGTGTATATATACAGGACAGGAGGAGTGGTACTGTGCAGTGTATATATACAGGAGGAGTGGTACTGTGCAGTGTATATATACAGGAGGAGTGGTACTGTGCAGTCTATATATACAGGAGGAGGGTACTGTGCAGTGTATATATACAGGAGGAGTGGTACTGTGCAGTGTATATATACAGGAGGAGTGGTACTGTGCAGTGTATATATACAGGAGTGGTACTGTGCAGTGTATATATACAGGAGGAGTGGTACTGTGCAGTGTATATATACAGGAGGAGGGTACTGTGCAGTGTATATATACAGGAGGAGTGGTACTGTGCAGTGTATATATACAGGGGGAGTGGTACTGTGCAGTGTATATATACAGGACAGGAGGAGTGGTACTGTGCAGTGTATATATACAGGAGGAGGGTACTGTGCAGTGTATATATACAGGAGGAGTGGTACTGTGCAGTGTATATATACAGGGGGAGTGGTACTGTGCAGTGTATATATACAGGACAGGAGGAGTGGTACTGTGCAGTGTATATATACAGGAGGAGTGGTACTGTGCAGTGTATATATACAGGAGGAGTGGTACTGTGCAGTGTATATATACAGGAGGAGTGGTACTGTGCAGTGTATATATACAGGAGGAGTGGTACTGTGCAGTGTATATATACAGGGGGAGTGGTACTGTGCAGTGTATATATACAGGACAGGAGGAGTGGTACTGTGCAGTGTATATATACAGGAGGAGTGGTACTGTGCAGTGTATATATACAGGAGGAGTGGTACTGTGCAGTGTATATATACAGGAGGAGTGGTACTGTGCAGTGTATATATACAGGAGGAGTGGTACTGTGCAGTGTATATATACAGGGGAGTGGTACTGTGCAGTGTATATATATATACAGGAGGAGTGGTACTGTGCAGTGTATATAAACAGGACAGGAGGAGTGGTACTGTGCAGTGTATATATACAGGAGGAATAGTGCTGTGCAGTGTATATATACAGGAGGAGTGGTACTGTGCAGTGTATATATACAGGAGGAGTGGTACTGTGCAGTGTATATATACAGGAGGAGTGGTACTGTGCAGTGTATATATACAGGAGGAGTGGTACTGTGCAGTGTATATATACAGGACAGGAGGAGAGGTACTGTGCAGTATATATATACACGAGGAGTGGTACTGTGCAGTGTATATATATATATACAGGAGGGGTGGTACTGTGCAGTGTATATATACAGGAGGAGTGGTACTGTGCAGTGTATATATACAGGAGGAGTGGTACTGTGCAGTGTATATATACAGGAGGAGTGGTACTGTGCAGTGTATATATACAGGACAGGAGGAGAGGTACTGTGCAGTATATATATACACGAGGAGTGGTACTGTGCAGTGTATATATATATATACAGGAGGGGTGGTACTGTGCAGTGTATATATACAGGAGGAGTGGTACTGTGCAGTATATATATACACGAGGAGTGGTACTGTGCAGTGTATATATACAGGAGGAGTGGTACTGTGCAGTGTATATATACAGGAGGAGTGGTACTGTGCAGTGTATATATACAGGAGGAGTGGTACTGTGCAGTGTATATATACAGGAGGAGTGGTACTGTGCAGTGTATATATACAGGAGGAGTGGTACTGTGCAGTGTATATATACAGGAGGAGTGGTACTGTGCAGTGTATATATACAGGAGGAGTGGTACTGTGCAGTGTATATATACAGGAGGAGGGTACTGTGCAGTGTATATATACAGGAGGAGTGGTACTGTGCAGTGTATATATACAGGAGGAGTGGTACTGTGCAGTGTATATATACAGGAGGAGTGGTACTGTGCAGTGTATATATACAGGAGGAGGGTACTGTGCAGTGTATATATACAGGAGGAGAGGTACTGTGCAGTGTATATATACAGGAGGAGTGGTACTGTGCAGTGTATATATACAGGAGGAGTGGTACTGTGCAGTGTATATATACAGGAGGAGTGGTACTGTGCAGTGTATATACACAGGACAGGAGGAGTGGTACTGTACAATGTGTATATATACAGGAGGAGTGGTACTGTGCAGTGTATATATACAGGAGGAGAGGTACTGTGCAGTGTATATATACAGGAGGAGTGGTTCTGTGCAGTGTATATATACAGGAGGAGTGGTACTGTGCAGTGTATATAAACAGGAGGAGTGGTACTGTGCAGTGTATATATATACAGGACGGGTGGTACTGTGCAGTGTATATAAACAGGGGAGTGGTACTGTGCAGTGTATATATACAGGAGGAGTGGTACTGTGCAGTGTATATATACAGGGGAGTGGTACTGTGCAGTGTATATATATACAGGAGGAGTGGTACTGTGCAGTGTATATAAACAGGACAGGAGGAGTGGTACTGTGCAGTGTATATATACAGGAGGAATGGTGCTTTGCAGTGTATATATACAGGAGGAGTGGTACTGTGCAGTGTATATATACAGGAGGAGTGGTACTGTGCAGTGTATATATACAGGGGAGTGGTACTGTGCAGTGTATATATACAGGAGGAGTGGTACTGTGCAGTGTATATATACAGGAGGAGTGGTGCTGTGCTGTGTATATATACAGGAGGAGAGGTACTGTGCTGTGTATATATACAGGAGGAGAGGTACTGTGCAGTGTATATATACAGGAAGAGTGGTACTGTGCAGTGTATATATACAGGACAGGAGGAGTGGTACTGTGCAGTGTATATATACAGGAGGAGTGGTACTGTGCAGTGTATATATACAGGAGGAGTGGTGCTGTGCAGTGTACATATACAGGACAGGAGTAGTGGTACTGTGCAGTGTATATATACAGGACAGGAGTAGTGGTACTGTGCAGTGTATATATACAGGACAGGAGTAGTGGTACTGTGCAGTGTATATACACAGGAGGAGTGGTACTGTGCGGTGTATATATACAGGAGGAGTGGTACTGTGCAGGGTATATATACAGGAGGAGTGGTACTGTGCAGTGTATATATACAGGAGGAGTGGTACTGTGCAGTGTATATATACAGGAGGAGGGTACTGTGCAGTGTATATATACAGGAGGAGTGGTACTGTGCAGTGTATATATACAGGAGGAGTGGTACTGTGCAGTGTATATATACAGGAGGAGGGTACTGTGCAGTGTATATATACAGGAGGAGTGGTACTGTGCAGTGTATATATACAAGAGGAGTGGTACTGTGCAGTGTATATATACAGGAGGAGTGGTACTGTGCAGTGTATATATACAGGAGGAGGGTACTGTGCAGTGTATATATACAGGAGAAGGGTACTGTGCAGTGTATATATACAGGAGGAGTGGTACTGTGCAGTGTATATATACAGGAGGAGTGGCACTGTGCAGTGTATATATACAGGAGGAGGGTACTGTGCAGTGTATATATACAGGAGGAGTGGTACTGTGCAGTGTATATATACAGGAGGAGTGGTACTGTGCAGTGTATATATACAGGAGGAGTGGTACTGTGCAGTGTATATATACAGGAGGAGTGGTACTGTGCAGTGTATATATACAGGAGTGGTACTGTGCAGTGTATATATACAGGAGGAGGCTACTGTGCAGTGTATATATACAGGAGGAGTGGTACTGTGCAGTGTATATATACAGGAGGAGTGGTACTGTGCAGTGTATATATACAGGACAGGAGGAGTGGTACTGTGCAGTGTATATGTACAGGAGGAGTGGTACTGTGTAGTGTATATATACAGGAGGAGTGGTACTGTGCAGTGTATATATACAGGAGGAGTGGTACTGTGCAGTGTATATATACAGGAGGAGGGTACTGTGCAGTGTATATATACAGGAGGAGTGGTACTGTGCAGTGTATATATACAGGAGGAGTGGTACTGTGCAGTGTATATATACAGGACAGGAGGAGTGGTACTGTGCAGAGTATATATACAGGACAGGAGGAGTGGTACTGTGCAGTATATATATACAGGAGGAGTGGTACTGTGCAGTGTATATATATACAGGAGGGGTGGTACTGTGCAGTGTATATATACAGGAGGAGTGGTACTGTGCAGTGTATATATACAGGAGGAGTGGTACTGTGCAGTGTATATATACAGGAGGAGTGGTACTGTGCAGTGTATATATACAGGAGGAGCGGTACTGTGCAGTGTATATATACAGGAGGAGGGTACTGTGCAGTGTATATATACAGGAGGAGTGGTACTGTGCAGTGTATATATACAGGAGGAGTGGTACTGTGCAGTGTATATATACAGGAGGAGGGTACTGTGCAGTGTATATATACAGGAGGAGGGTACTGTGCAGTGTATATATACAGGAGGAGTGGTACTGTGCAGTGTATATATACAGGAGGAGTGGTACTGTGCAGTGTATATATACAGGAGGAGTGGTACTGTGCAGTGTATATATGCAGGAGGAGTGGTACTGTGCAGTGTATATATACAGGAGGAGGGTACTGTGCAGTGTATATATACAGGAGGAGGGTACTGTGCAGTGTATATATACAGGAGGAGTGGTACTGTGCAGTGTTTATATACAGGAGGAGTGGTACTGTGAAGTGTATATATACAGGAGGAGGGTACTGTGCAGTGTATATATACAGGAGGAGTGGTACTGTGCAGTGTATATATACAGGAGGAGTGGTACTGTGCAGTGTATATATACAGGAGGAGTGGTACTGTGCAGTGTATATATACAGGACAGGAGGAGTGGTACTGTGCAGTGTATATATACAGGACAGGAGGAGTGGTACTGTGCAGTATATATATACAGGAGGAGTGGTACTGTGCAGTGTATATATACAGGAGGAGTGGTACTGTGCAGTGTATATATACAGGAGGAGTGGTACTGTGCAGTGTATATATACAGGACAGGAGGAGTGGTACTGTACAATGTGTATATATACAGGAGGAGTGGTACTTTGCAGTGTATATATACAGGAGGAGAGGTACTGTGCAGTGTATATATACAGGAGGAGTGGTACTGTGCAGTGTATATATACAGGAGGAGTGGTACTGTGCAGTGTATATATACAGGACAGGAGGAGTGGTACTGTGCAGTGTATATATACAGGAGGAGTGGTAATGTGCAGTGTATATACACAGGAGGAGTGGTACTGTGCTGTGTATATATACAGGACAGGAGGAGTGGTACTGTGCAGTGTATATAAACAGGAGGAGTGGTACTGTGCAGTGTATATATATACAGGAGGGGTGGTACTGTGCAGTGTATATATACAGGGGAGTGGTACTGTGCAGTGTATATATACAGGAGGAGTGGTACTGTGCAGTGTATATATACAGGGGAGTGGTACTGTGCAGTGTATATATATACAGGAGGAGTGGTACTGTGCAGTGTATATAAACAGGACAGGAGGAGTGGTACTGTGCAGTGTATATATACAGGAGGAGTGGTGCTGTGCAGTGTATATATACAGGAGGAGTGGTACTGTGCAGTGTATATATACAGGAGGAGTGGTACTGTGCAGTGTATATACACAGGGGAGTGGTACTGTGCAGTGTATATATACAGGAGGAGTGGTACTGTGCAGTGTATATATACAGGAGGAGTGGTGCTGTGCTGTGTATATATACAGTAGGAGTGGTACTGTGCAGTGTATATATACAGGAAGAGTGGTACTGTGCAGTGTATATATACAGG
>NC_091285.1:11366452-11520116 GCF_032444005.1 Ranitomeya imitator
GTACCCCCTGACAACCCCAGCTGGATACCGACATGGAATTCCAATCCAATACTGGATTATGAGCTTGTAGCCATGGCAACCCCAACACGACCACATCATGCAGATTATGCAACACCAGAAAGCGAATAACCTCCCGATGTGCATGAGCCATGCACATGGTCAGCTGGGTCCAATACTGAGGCTTATTCTTGGCCAAAGGTGTAGCATCAATTCCTCTCAATGGAATAGGACACTGCAAGGGCTCCAAGAAAAACCCACAACGTTTAGCATGATCCAAGTCCATCAAATTCAGGGCAGCGCCTGAATCCACAAACGCCATGACAGAATACGACGACAAAGAGCATATCAAGGTAACGGACAGAAGGAATTTAGACTGTACAGTACCAATGACGGCAGACCTAGCGAAACGCTTAGTGCGCTTAGGACAATCAGAAATAGCATGAGTGGAATCACCACAGTAGAAACACAGACCATTCAGACGTCTGTGTTCTTGCCGTTCAACTCTGGTCATAGTCCTATCGCACTGCATAAGCTCAGGTTTAATCTCAGGTAATACCGCCAAATGGTGCACAGATTTACGCTCGCGCAAGCGTCGACCGATCTGAATGGCCAAAGACATAGACTCATTCAAACCAGCAGGCATAGGAAATCCCACCATGACATCCTTAAGGGCTTCAGAGAGACCCTTTCTGAAAATAGCTGCCAGCGCAGATTCATTCCACTGAGTGAGCACTGACCACTTCCTAAATTTCTGACAATATACTTCTATATCATCCTGACCCTGGCACAAAGCCAGCAAATTTTTCTCAGCCTGATCCACTAAATTAGGCTCATCGTACAGTAATCCGAGCGCCAGGAAAAACTATTGAGAATCATTAGTACTTTTGGCTTCCTGTACTGTTCTGAATAGCAATCCAGTAACACAATGTGCAAAGCAATCAGAGCACATACAGTGATCTGACAACAACCCAAAATAAAGAATGAGCTCTGAGACGTGGGAACTCTGTAGACCGCAATACCTAATCCTATCCTAACACAACTAGAGGCAGCTGTGGATTGCGCCTGACGCTACCTATGCAACTCGGCACAGCCTGAGAAACTAACTAGCCTGAAGATAGAAAAAACAGCCTAGCTTGCCTCAGAGAAATACCCCAAAGGAAAAGGCAGCCCCCCACATATAATAACTGTGAGTAAGATGAAAAGACAAACGTAGGGATGAAATAGATTCAGCAAAGTGAGGCCCGATATTCTAGACAGAACGATGATAGTAAAGATAACTTTGCGGTCTACATAAAACCCTAAAGAAAACCACGCAAAGGGGGCAAAAAGACCCTCCGTACCGAACTAACGGCACGGAGGTACACCCTTTGCGTCCCAGAGCTTCCAGCAAAACAAATACTTGTCTGGACAGAAAAATAGCAACAAATAGCAAGAAGCACTTAGCTATGCAGAGCCGCAGGCCACAGAATGATCAAGAGAAGCACAGGTCCAACACTGGAACATTGACAGGAAGCATGGATCAAAGCATCAGGTGGAGTTAAGTAGAGAAGCAGCCAACGAGCTCACCAGATCACCTGAGGGAGGAAGCTCAGAAGCCGCAGTACCACTTGTGACCACAGGAGTGAATTCTGCCACAGAATTCACAACACCTACTCATGAGCCTCTGTGCCGGACTGCTGTCTAGGCCTTGGGTGGGTGTGTTTCTATGATCCAGTATAGACAGATATACATCAGCACCCGCCTGGTTTGCTTTCTGCATGAGTCTTTTGGCCGTTTTTACTGCTGACTCTGCTTTCCCATTACTCTGAGGATATCTTGGAGAAGACGTCTGGTGTTCAAATTCCCATTTCTTACTGAAAGTTTTGAATTCTTCCGACGTAAACTGTGCCGCATTGTCAGAGAAAACGATATCTGGAATGCCATACCTGGCAAAATGGGCCTTGAGTTTTTTAATCACTGTTCTCGCCCTTGTGTCTTGCACCAAATCAACCTCCCAGAAGTTAGAGAAATAGTCCACTGTAATCAGGTATTCTTTGTCATTCCATGTGAACAAGTCTGTTCCTATTTTTGACCAAGGCCTATGTGGAATTTCATGAGGTTGCAATGTCTCCTTTGGTTGCTTATCATTGCAGGATGCACATATTTCACATTGTGCGATGTAATTTTTTATGTGGTCATTCATTCCTGGCCAATAAACTGATTCTCGTGCACGACGTAGGCATCCTTACATGCCTAAGTGAGAAGAATGCAATGTCTTCAATATGCCTCTTCTGAGAACTTCAGGTATAACAGCCCTGTCTCCTTTAAAGATGATTCCTTGCTGCACTGACAATTCATCTCTTATGTGGAAGAATGGTGAGACTTCCCTCGGAGCATGCTGCTTGTATTTTGGCCAGCCCTGCAAGATGACAGTCTTTAAACTCTGGAGACTTTTATCCTTCTCTGTAAACGTCTGGATTTGCTTGACCTTTTCTTTTGACACTGCAAGGTAGTTACACATATTGATGGTTTCAATGTCTTCCTCCTCATCATTTGTGATAGGAAGGTAAGCTCTGCTTAGCGTATCTGCAATCAGTAAGTCTCTTCCTGGACAGTACCCGATGTCAACATCATATTTCTGAAGTCGCAACAGCATGCGCTGTAGTCTCTTTGGGGCAATTAGTAATGGTTTCTTTGTAATGCTCTCCAATGGTTTGTGATCCGACTGCACTGTTACCCGTCGACCGTAGGTGTACTGGTGAAACTTCTCCATCCCAAATACCACAGCCAGTAGTTCCTTCTCAATCTGCGCATATCCCTGCTCTGTTGTTGTAAGGGCTCTGCTTGCAAATGTAATTGGCTGTTTGTTCTGCATTAATGTGGCTCCAAGGCCTTTTTCCGAAGCATCACATTGTACCACCACTTCTCGATCTGGATCGAAGTACTTTAGGGTTGCTGTCTCTGCAATGGCATTCTTTACTGCTCGGAAAGCAGTCTCCTGGCTTTCTGTCCATTCCCAGCGCACATCTTTGTGGGTTAGCTGTCTCAGTGGCTCACACATGTCTGACAGATGTCTGCAAAATTTTGAGAGATAATTCACCATGCCCAAAAATCGTTGTACTCCAGACACATCAGTAGGGGTAGGCAAATCTTGTATTGCTCTCACCTTTTCAGGATCCACTTTGACCCCAGTTGAAGTCAGTCGATGACCAATATAGGCCACTTCTGTCATTTTCAATTTGAATTTGTCCAAATTCAGCTTTATGTTTTTTTCTCTGCATCTGTCCAAAAATTGTATCATCTTCTGATCGTGATCCTTGATTGCAGATTCTATATTTTCACCTTCTCCCACTACTAGGATATCATCCGCTATTGTCTTCACTCCAGTAAGTCCTTCCAAAGCCTGCATCAATTTCTGCTGGAATATCTCTGGAGCAGGTTTTAGTCCCATGGGCATTTTCAGCCATTTAAAGCGTCCAAATGGTGAAGAAAATGTTGTCAATAAACTTGAATCTTCAGTCAGGGCCACATGCCAGAATCCATTTTTTACATCACATACAGAAAATATTTTAGCCTTTGATAAATCTGGCAGAACATCATCTAATGTTGGCATTGGGTAATGATTTCGTTTCAGCGCCTTGTTGAGTGGCTTAGGATCAATACATATTCTTAACTTGCCCGATGGTTTCTGCACTATGACCAAACTGCTGATCCAATCTGTGCTCTTATAGACTGGTGCTATCATGCCTCTTCTCTGTAGATCTTGCAGTTCTACTTTCAGCGGTTGCATTAAAGCTACAGGCACTCTTCTTGTAGGTAATCTGGTGGGCTGCACTGTGTTGTCAATTTCTAGCCTATATTTACCTTCAAAGCATCCATCACCTTCAAATACATCAGCATATTCTGCTTTTATTTTCTGCATGTCCAAGTTGTGCTCTGCATTTAGTTTTGGATTTTGTATATCCTGGGCAACTTCAACAGACATAATGTTCTGAGACTGTACTTTTATTAAGTCCATTGCCTGAACTGCTTTTACCCCCAGTAATGGTACATGGTTACCACCCCGTAACACGGTAAATTCAACTCTATAACTCTTTCTGTTACATGGGTTTCGTATTTTTAGCTTACATGTCCCCATTGGTTTCAGAACACTTTTGTTGTACATCACCAGTACCTTGTCAGTTGGCTCAATAGAAACCTGTTTGTTTAACAGATCAAATGAAATTACATTGCAGCTTGCTCCACAATCCAGCTGAAATCTAATGGGCTTCTCATCCAACAAGAATGTTGCATAAAGCTGCTTGGCATCCTTCACTACTGACTGCCCGACTACATTGACTTTCTCTGTTGTAGACTGCATTTGTAGCCATGTAATGTCCTCTGCACTGTCAGTGTCTGGTGTCACAGTGTGGAGCTGTCTGTACTGTTTGCCTCTTCCTTGCCTGCAGACAACAGAGGAATGATTCTTCTTGCCACATGACCTGCAGGTTTCCCCATATGCTGGACACTTGGTTTTGTCTCTCTCATGTCTTTTCCCACAATACTTGCAGTGGACAGTGCTTATAGGGTAGTCTGGTCCTGTCTTTCCTTTCATAGATACTGCATGTACCTTGTCATCATCATTCTCACTGGTGCCTGCCATCATCTTCAGGCTGTGCTTTGTGAGCTCAGCAGCCCTGCAGATTTGCATACATTTCTCTAAAGTCATGCCTTCCTCTCTCCGTAATCTTTCTTTGAGATGACTGTCCTTTATGCCACACACCATTCTGTCCTTGATTAGACTGTCCCTGATCTCTCCAAAGCCACATGTTTCTGCAAGTCTCCTCAGCTCTGTCAGATATCTGTCCATATTTTCACTATCCTCCTGATGTCTTGTGAAAAACTTATATCTTTCCACTGTCTCATTCTTCTTTGGGTCACAGTGTTTATCAAATGCCTGCACAATGTATGCTAGGTGGAGGTTGTCTGTGTCTGGGAGCAAGGTGTGGGCTAATTCTCTGCCATTTTCCCCAATTAGGTAATAAAACAGCTTTACTTTCCGTTTGTCATCAGTGGGGCCCACAGTCAGATCCACATACAGTGTAAACTCTTCCTTCCAATGTCTCCAAGTCTGGGACAGATTACATGAAGTGACATCCAGTCTCTGAGGGGGCTTCAGACCAGTCTCCATTTTTTCTGTACTGTCAGGGAATCTGTACTTACAGTTGCAGTGATCTGTGCAGTTCCAGCCTCATATAAGCTCTAAGAATTTGCAGGTTCTGTGCCCGGCTGCCACCATGTTCTGTTTGATGAATCCTGTCATAAATCACACTCTGTGAGTATCTCCAGGCTCTTTATTCACATCATGTCTCAACCTCCATTACATGAATTCCGAGTACAACAACATCCAACAAGTTCCAAACAAAGAATATAGAACACACATAAAAGTAGTGAGACCCCTAGAGGCCACATGAACATATAACATATTGCTACAACATATTAGGTGTCTATGATTCTCCAGGTCATTACGAGTTCATAATGTCAGGTCAGTTTTAGCATTTAGTGAACCTAGCAAAAAAGCCAAACAAAAAACAAGTGTGGGATTGCACTTTTTTTGCAATTTCACTGCACTTGGAATTTTTTTCCCGTTTTCTAGTACATGACATGCTAAAACCAATGATGTCGTTCAAAAGTACAACTCGTCCCGCAAAAAATAAGCCCTCACATGGCCAAATTGACGGAAAAATAAAAAAAGTTATGGCTCTGGGAAGGAGGGGAGTGAAAACCGAACATGGAAAAAACAAAAAATCCCAAGGTCATGAAGGGGTTAAAAAAAGGCTTTTGATGTTAGTAAAAAATTTTGACAAAAGCCAATTGACGTTTGTGGACCAATCATTATTACATCACACACATATGCTCTGTTCATAACCATCTGGTCATTAAGGAAATCTAACACACAGAGTACTGTTTCAGTGGAATCAAAAATTATATTTGAAAAATATATTTAAAAAAGAAGTAAATCACAACTGAGAAACAGCATAATCTTGCCAGGGAGTAGCACCCTGAGGAGAAACAAAATAATTTGTGAAAACATCCCTTTTATGTCAGAAAGGGGACGGCGCGGAGGACGGCCATGTGGTGTAGGCCTAATTACATTGCTCAATATGTGTTCACCAATATCATCTGATGAGCAATCATGCATGCGGGTAAAATTGTGCAAAATTACAGAGGCTTTGATGACTTCATTCACTGTAGCCTCACTGAGCTGAATGGCAGACTGGAGGACACGCCATTTGGTCACCAGAATACCAAAGGCGCACTCCACCAGTCTCCGCGCCCTAGAAAGCCGCAAATTAAAGACCCTCTGCCGGTGGTCGAGGTTGCGCCGGGAAAAAGGCCTCAATATCCCACCTTTCAGGACCCCTACCAGAAGAGGAGGTAACAAAACAAAAGAGGATGCTTGGAATTATCTATCCTGAGCATAATTGGAGCGTTACTTTCTCTTTTTGGTACCTGACATCTTTCCTCGGTGATGTATCTTTTCTAATTTATCACATTGAAGAGATTCCCTCAAATTTTCTTAGTGTCCACAAATTGTTTGATCTAATACTCCATGTCTGAATTATGTAGGAGAGAATCTATTGAGAAGCAGCTGATGTAGTAAGATTATGGAAAATGCATTAGGAATTTTTAACGTTGGGGGCAGCTTCTATCGAAAAGTGACCAGTTTCATTTGTTGAACAATCTGGAATGAACTGAGGAGCCACATTTTTGAAACAAGTCTTTTAAACACTATTTAAGGAGGTGCACTATTTAAGAACTCTCCTTTGCTTTAGGTGTAGCTGCTGCCATATTGGATTGCTCCTCAATTCAGATGTTCTAGGAATTCTTTAATGTATTGTCTCCATTTTGGCCACCAGTAGAAACGAAAAAGGAGTTCAGCAGTAAATTTAACTTCTGGATGAACTGAGTGAAGAGCTGAATAGGCGTAAGATAAGACTTTCCAGCTGAGTACTTTTTGGATTAGAGAACATCCTTTAGTTGGAGAAGTGGTAAAATAAAAAATGGTAGCAAGGATAAGTACAAGTTTAATTACATGTACGGGTGCACCTTCAGAGGCATCACAAAGATCAATGGACCTGTGGTTTTTTTGCAGCAGGAAAGAAGGTGAGGATGAATTCAAACTGTATGAAGAAGAGTGACCACAGAGCTTGGTGGGGATTCAGTCTACAGACTGAAGATATTCCATATTTTTATGGTCAGTATAGATAGTCACCAAGAACCTAGCTCCTCCAAGTAGATGTCAACATTCCTCAAGAGATAATTTTATGGATAGGAGCTCATGGTCACAAATAAAAATAATTCCATTTTGCTGGAGAACATTTTGTAGAGAAGAAACCACAGATATCATTTTTAAAACTAGAGAAATTTTGTGAGAGATCTGCTAATATGCTAAAAGCAGAGACATAAACATCAAAGCAAAACAGCCTGTTGACTTTAGAATGATGTAGGACTGGAGCAGTAGGAAAACAGGATTTAAGTTACTAAAAAATTTGAACAGCGACATCTGATGAGTTGGGAGAATCAGTGCCGTCTCAAGTTCAAGGAGCAAACACTTGGGAGTAATGTTTAATGAACGGTCAGTAATAATTTGCAAAGTCAAGGAATCTTTGGAGAACTTTGAGACCAATGGGTTGTACTGTAGTGAATTCATAAACACAAAACTTTCTTTGGTTCCATACGAAGACCTCAAGAAGATATATCCATGAAACTGCAATTCATGAGACATTTTCCAGCTTGGCATAGAGATGAGTTTAGGACGCTCTTTTTGAAACAGAGCATACATGAAGAAGACCTAACGAGTAGTGCTTCAACCTTAAGAGTCATCTTCTCGGTTCAGAAATGAATACAAGCACAAGGAATTGCACAAGCATTCACAGAGATTCGCCTATCAGAGAGGAGATTTTGAAGACACTCTGGACTCGGAAATCTTGAGCTGTTTCCTTTGATGACTCGTGTCATGTGAGAAATGTATTTATTTTATGCTCTTACATACTGTATGCCGATTCAGCAGACAGGGTAAAGAACTGGATGGCATGATGTCCCACAGAGCTATTCCCTTGCCCAGATTGCAGTAGGAAATCAGCTGTTGAATGGTCATAACTTGGTTTATCCATCACTCTACAGAAGGCAGACTGAAGGATGGTCTCATGTCCAAGCATCTCCAGATAAAGAAAAATATATGCCACCTTGAACTGGACAAAAAAAAACATTGTTGGGGACTGCTAAAAGTGTACAGTGCATTGGCTCACAAAGCCCCGGCAGGCCTTAGGATCTCTATGAAAATTATCAGGAGTAGGAATTACGCGGTGGCAGTTGTCAAGGAGCTGGAGGTGTAACAGCAGAAGATTGAGGTGGAGTGTTCATGAGGGCTAAAATGTCACACATGGCCTGGAAAACCTCCGATTTGCTCATAGCGAATTACATAACCAGTTCAGATAAATAATTTCTAGCCAATGGCAATGGTTTTAATGCAAATGAACACATGCAATCCATGGCCCAGGAGTAGACAATGGGCTATGTTGAACGACAAGCAAGCAGGAAACATCGAAAGCCAAAGGACCAGGAGTGTAGATAAACACAGGAGAGCAGATAAAAGGTTAAACAGCAAGTCTGAACCATGATGTGCTGTAGATTCAAGTTGAAGAATCCACACAAGTTTGCAGAGATGATTGCAATGTAATGTGAACTGTCTCTCAATAACAGTTCATAATGACTACAGCAGAAGATGGGCTAATCAGCAGGTCCCAGAACAAGGGCTTCAGGTTGTCAAAACTACAGTATTTTGCAGCTGAAGGAACTGAATGGTGACAAACTCCAAGACAAGTGTCAGTGGGCACAGCAGGCAATTTATGAAAGCTGACTTGGAACATGGTAAAGGGTGGCAGCCACAGGGAAAGGCAGCAGAGCCTGGTCGGTCATGGAGTCGAGACAGGTGCATAGCAGGTTATTCTCAGAATATTAAGTTATCTCCTATCCATAGCATAACAAATAACCTACCGTTCGTTTCAGGTACAACCTCATGACCCGGAGGTCAGGGCTCTGGAACCCAGGAATTGGGTTCTGTGGAGCCCCCTCTTTAATAGAGCAGAGGTGACCATGTTTGACCTCCATTACATTCATTGTCTATGGGATTGCTGCAAATTGTTGATCAGCTATGAATAGATGATAACATAATATTTTGGACCAGGAATGATGCTACAGGTATTTTTTGTATCATCTTTTATTTTATGTTATCACATACATTAACAATAATTTAAATTAATCATCGGCAATCATAAAATTTCATGTATTTATTGATCACAGCAAACTATAATAAAAGCACCAACAATAAATCATGACCTGGTGCAGCACAGAATGTAAAAGTAAGTGTCCTGGGTGAGTCAGAGGCTGCATACAGTCGTGTTGCATCTGGCTGCAGAAGGTCTCAGCGGTTGGCCTTACAGACTGGTAGCCACCTCCCCCTGCCTTAATGGTGTCACCTGGATCTGGGTGTTTATAACTCCCAACTTCCTGTTGAGAGTTGCGGGTGTTATTTTCTATTTGCACTTCTCTGTTGAGGCTTGGAGCTGTAGCAGTTGGAGTTTGAAGGATGACAGTGTTTCTCTTTGAGTCTATTCAAGCTATGTTTCCCCTTGTTTTGTGTATCCTAGCTGTCTTTAGTGTTAGCGGGGTTCGACCAGTGTTCACCCCTTCCTTCCCTAAGCAGGGCTTACCGATATGGTCTGACAGGGACGAGGTATTCTGCTCGGCGATAGGTGAGGCACCTATTTAGGGTCTCTTAGGGCAGACAGGATGATGTTAGATCTGCCTAGGGGTCTGCACTCCCTGCTTCCGTAGTGTTGTCCCCCCCTTTCCCTTATCCCTTTGCGTTGCACTTAGTCTGTATTACACTGTGCATGACAGTAAGGGTGTGCACAGAGTTTTGATGATGTGGTCCACATTTCTAGTGGAAACCCCTTCAGGAAACGCTCTGTAGTTTATTTGGGAAGGTTATAGCAGTCTTTTCTTTTTTTTTCACTTTAGGTGTTGTCTGAAGCGGTTTTAAAAAGTTTCTTCAGCATTTCTGCAGAATTTGCTTCATGAAGTCTTTATTTTTTCCAACATTTTACATAGTTACATAGGTTGAATGGGAAATCAAAATCTCGAAGATCGAGAATACAGAAATAGCATTTCAGGATTATACCGATCTAAGTAAGAAATGTAAAAAAATAAATCAAGCTGGAAAGTTATCTAGAGAAAAACAAATCGCCAACGACATTAAAATGATTCCCCAAAATGTTTTAAAAAATACATCAATGCCAAAAAGAAAAAAAAAATGTTATAAGCCCTTTAAAAGATGATAATAAGATAATAGAGGACAAAGAAAAGGCTGAGATATTATACAGGCACTTTCATCCATGTTCACCAATGAACTATCTGTTCCAGGGATAATTCAACAAGGCAAAAATCAAAAGTTTACAACCTGATATAATTTAACACAAGAAGAAGTACATCTACGTCTGAGCAAATTAAACATTGATAAATCCCTTTGACCAGATGATATTCATCCACGGATACTGAGGGAGCTGAGCTCAGTATTTGTTGGATTTCTATGAGGAGGTAAGTTCTAAGTCTGGATGTTGGTAATGCAGCTAATGTGATTTATCTGGACTTTATAAAGGCATCTGATCCTGTACCACATAACAGCCTTATACTGAAGCTACAGAATCCGAGACTGGGGGAAACTATATGCAGATGGGTAAGAAATTGGCTAAATGACAAGAAACAAAGAACTGTCATAAATGGTACATTCTCCAAATGGGATAAAGTCAGCAATGGGAATCGCAGGGATCTGTACTGGAAGCAGTGGGAACCGCAAAGATTTGTACTGGGAGCAGTGGGCACCGCAGGGTTTTGAACTGGGAACAGTGGGGACCACAGGGATCTGTACTGGGAACAGTGGAGACTGCAGGGATCTGTACTGGGAGCAGTGAGATTTGCAGGAATCTGTACTGGGAGCAGTAGGGACCATAGGAATCTATGGGCATTGCAGGAATATATCCTGAGAGCAGTGGGGACCGCAGGGATCTGTGCTAGGACCGATTCTCTTTATTAATGACTTTGTGGATGGGATTTAGAGTAAAGTGTCCGTCTTTGCCGATGACACCAAACTATTCAGGATACTAAAATCTGACCTTGACATTACAATATTGCAAAATGATCTGGATAAGACGTCTGATGGGCAAACACTTGGCAAACGAGATTTAACGTAGATAAATGTAGAGTAATCACTGAGGACAGAGTAATCCTATTGCGGCACATACATTAGATGGGAGAATGCCTGGGACTACAGGACAGGAGAAGGACGGGGAAATCTGCTTACAAGTAAGCTGAGCAGCAGCACTCGGTGTAATCAGCAGCCGCCAAAACAAGCAAGATTTTAGGGTGTATAAAAAGAGAGAGAAAATCCTGTGATCCTGACGTATTATTACCCCTCTATAAATCACTGGTGAGGCCACATCTGAAAAAGGCACAAGTCCATCAAGTTCTCCCTTTCTCTACCACTTATACATTTTCTATCGCTAGATTAATAATAATAACCTACAATGGTCCTTTTAGAAATTCTGTTACAGTGTCGGCCATTACAACCTCTTGTGGTTGGCATTCTGCAGTCTGACTGCTCTAACTGTAAAGAACCCTTTCTTATTAAGCTGCCAGAATCGCCTTTATTCCACCCGTAGTGAATGTGTCCTAGTCCGTTGGAAGGAATAAATCTTCTGCCTGTCCTTTGTATTAACCACACATGTATCCATGTATATGAGGTCTCCTCTGAGACATCTTTTTTTCTAAGCCCAACTTTTCCAACCTCTCATCACGCGAGAGGCCTTATCCCATGTCTAGTTTAGTTGCCACCTCTGAACTAACTTTTCAATATTCTTTCTATAATGTGGAGCCCATTACTGGGTCCCATGTTCTAGGTGTGGCCTTACGAATGATTTATAGAGGAATAATAATACATTGGGATCGCAAGATTTTCTCTCTCTCTTTTTATACGTCTTTGGATTTGACTGTGCCTCGTTCGCAATGTTTTTCATGAGGAGACTCTTGATATGCACTTTCTTTTCTACCACCAAACTTCGAGAAAAAGAAAATCCCCCCAAAAAACGGAACAAATAAACAGCAAGTAGTTTTACAATGGAAATGAAATGGAAGATTTTTTTCAAGCATTTCTGACTGATTTTTCAGGCATCTCCGAGAGCGATCTCACGCCAGAAGACTCTTGAAAAATTCCACCGATTGTGAACGAGACCTTAACTACTACTTGGTAACTGTAAATCTACAACTTTGTTATGATTGTCTAGGCCTTTTGAGCCACGAGCATGAAGATTAATCATTGTATAAGGAACATTTCGCAACTTTCTACTAGGATTTGAGTTCTATTAAAGAACACAGAAAAGGAGAAGCCCATAAAAAAAATAGAAAATGAGCACAACCTTCCTAATAGCCGAATTACTTCACCAGTAACACTCTGCTCCCTATTTTGATACAGGAAAGATATATAGCTTTGTACCGTGTTGGCCAGTAGATAGAAAAATATTTAGACGTGAGAGTCCTCAGTGGTTGATACCTTTTAATGGCGAACTGAAAAGATGGTCACAAATTGCAGCTTTCGAGACTACTCAGGTCTCTTCATCAGGCAAAGACTAATGCAAAAGGTATCGACCACTGAGGACTCTCACGTCTAAATACTCTGCTCCATATAAAGTCTTCGGTCTCTGAGCAGCTTTGTTTCATAATAATGGTTCCTCGGAAGTCCCACTCTCAAATAACTTAATATAACCTCCCCACATACATAACACAGCATGTAGAGGCTCGGTGAAGGCGGCAGTGAAGGTGTGTAAGTGTCTGATGGGGTCACACAGCTCATAAAAGGACAACTGCCCGGCCTCATAATCCAGATATATTCTGAACCGATCATTGGAGATCTGGTGAGGTAATCTGATCTCTTCACTGTCATGTATCACTACACATCGATTATTATAAACCTGCCCGCCATATAAACCCCAGGACTTATCATACCCAATGTATGACTGAGGCCCCCTCCTGTCTATACTGGGGTAACACATCCCCAACCTCCACCTTGGTGATGCACCGATCTCCACATCCCAGTAATGTCGTCCTGAGGTAAATCTCCTCCTGCTCATCACCTGATAACCCTGGAATCTCGCTGCTGTTTCTGGACGATTCTGGTTCATTTCTGTCCAGGTCGCAGTTTTCAGGTTGTCTGATATAAGGAGATTATTAGCAGCCGTGTTTACATCCAGTAATATGTCTGCACTGCAGGATCCTGAACATGGAAGATCACATTTATATCTCTTATCATAGCAGATAAAGTGTGTGATAGGTATGAGATTGGCTCCACAATTTGATCATCGCCATCTCTTTTGTCTTCATCATCTCCATCATGTCCTCCTGTGGCCTCATCACCTCCATGTCCTCCTGTGTCCTCATCACCTCCATCATGTCCTCCTGTGGCCTCATCACGTCCATCCTCCTCACGATCACACAAGTCACCGGTGTCTGGTTCCTGTAAGACAGTCAGTGGATCCGTCATGTTACACAGCTCCTCAATGTGCCTCATCTTCCTGGACAGCTCGTCCATCTTTATTTCCAGCTTTTGGATCATATGTGACATTAACACTTCTTTCTGCCAGGAAATATCATTCAGGATCCTCTTCTCCAGGTCGTCCACCCGTCTCCTAATGTCTATGAACAGGGCAGTGACTCTCTCAACTTTTCCAGATGCTTTTTCATTAGCTTTTCTCCTGTTCTCCAATAGTCCCCAAACTCTTCCCTCAGTCTCTTCCTTCTTTGTGATCAACTTCATGAAAAAATGTCTCAATTTTTCCTTCTTCTTCTTAGAGGCTTCATCTAGAGACTCCAGCTTATGTCCTCTGTGTTTTCCAATCAGATAGCAGGACACACAGATACAAGCGGCGTCCTCAGTGCAGAAATATTCCAGGATCTTCTTATGGACAGAACATTTACTATTCTTCAGAGAGGTGGTGGGATCAGTGAGGACGTGTTCTGCTGCTTTGCTGTGAACTCTCAGGTGTTGATCACACAGAGAAGCCTCACATAACAGACAAGATTTAACAGCAGGTACCGGAGCGTGAAGACAGTAAGTGCAGCGGATCATCTTGACCTCCTCGTGATGTAGTGGAGGATTTCCTGTCTACACAACGTTAGTCAGTGCAGGTCGTTCCTGAAACTTTGCTCTACATTTAGAACACGAAGAAATTACAGAATAATCCTGCGTATTCAGGATCTGATCCATACAGATCCGGTAGAGGTTGTGTCCACATCTCAGGTTTACAGGATCTGTATACAGGGTCAGACAGATGGAACATTTTAGCTCCTCTCCTAGACCAGCAGGCGCCTTCAATGATGGCGGAAGAAAGAAACGAAAGTAGAAGTTGTAAGGCTAAACTCGTCACCGATGTCGGTTTACTCTTAGCCTTTAAATACAATAGACTAAGCAAAAAATCTACGATCAGGACAAATAAGAGGCAGAAAATTTTCAGGGATATCATGAGAGACTTCACTATCACAGTTCTAAGATGAGAAGCAAACACCTATGTATTATAACAAGAAAACAGTTTTATTACAATATGCTTTGCAAAAAAAAAAAAAAAAGAGCATGAACCGCACATCCCAAAATCATACGTTGATCTAAAGCCGCTAGGCAAAAATTTATATAACTGAATATGAGGTTTTCAGTTTAACATTCTGATCAGACTATATGAAGCCCACTGCCCCTTCACGGCAAACCTCGTAGTGGGTCCTATCGCCCTAACGGAGCGGAGCCGTGTGGCAGGAGGGGAGAGGACCCTGCCCACGAGGGTTCATAATCTACAAGGGCCGGGTGAGGATACAATAGGTGGTCGGCAGCGATATGGTGGAAGGCGGTGGACATTCAGCCACATCATCTGGGCTCATTCTTGGTGTTGAACTACTCAAAAAGAAACTATTTAGATGTTACATATTTGAAGAAATGTATTGCAATATGTAAATGTAAAAAATGGGATATAAGGGTAAATTCTCTGCGCCGCTTGAAAAATTAGAAGTCCAGATGGGTAACCCAATGAAAAAGTGGCTTTATTCAACGCATTTTGGAGCACCAGTGCTCCTTCATCAGGATAACACACAGAATTCACACATTCAACCTGGTGGTTGAATAAAGCCACTTTTTCATTGGATTACCCATCTGGACTTCTAATTTTTCAATTGGCGCGGAGAAGAATCTACCTTTATATCCCGTTTTTTTTTTAACCTTTGGTTGATCATGAGGAGACCGGTGGATCGGCAGCAGCTGAGCCTGTGTAAGGGCTGGATCTGCTGAGTAAATTTTAATAGACTTTATCTCCTTATACCCAGATAAGACCTTATTGAGCTTTTATTTTTCTTCAGCCGTTTACGAATATGTAAATGTGACACCCCAGGAGTCCGGTTAACACAATGGCATTGTCTTCCTAACGGGGGAGGTGTCATGCCTGGAGGTAAGGAGGGATTCATTTGGTATGTAACACAAACAGGCAACACCTTCCTAAAGGTACCTTCACACATAACGATATTGTTAACGATATCGTTGCTATTTGTGACGTAGCAACGATATCGTTAATGAAATCGTTATGTGTGACAGCGACCAACGATCAGGCCCCTGCTGGGAGATCGTTGGTCGCTGAATAAAGTCCAGAACTTTATTTCGTCGCTGGATCTCCCGTGGACATCGCTGGATCGGCGTGTGTGACACCGATCCAGCGATGTCTTCACTGGTAACCAGGGTAAACATCGGGTAACTAAGCGCAGGGCCGCGCTTAGTAACCCGATGTTTACCCTGGTTACCATGCTAAAAGTAAAAAAAACAAACACTAGATACTTACCTACAGCCGTCTGTGCTCCAGCGCTGTGCTCTGCTCTCCTCCTGTACTGGCTGTGAGCCGGAAAGCAGAGCGGTGACGTCACCGCTCTGCTTTCCGGCTCACAGACAGTACAGGAGGAGTGCAGAGAAGCAGAGCGCAGCGCTGGAGGACAGACAGCGGTAGGTAAGTATCTAGTGTTTGTTTTTTTTTACTTTTAGCATGGTAACCAGGGTAAACATCGGGTTACTAAGCGCGGCCCTGCGCTTAGTTACCCGATGTTTACCCTGGTTACCGGGGACCTCGGGATCGTTGTGTGACAGCTCTCCAGCGACCAAAGAGCGACGCTGCAGCGATCCGGATCGTTGTCGGTATCGCTGCAGCGTCGCTTAATGTGAAGGGGCCTTAACTCCAGACCAGAAGGGCGATCTCTAAACCCGATTTCAGGGTAGCTTCCCTATACGTTCTGGTCTGGAGACAGGGTTACAGAGTTGAGTGTGAGACACTAAAGGGAAAAGAAGGACGTGAGGAGAGAGTCTAAGGGTACCGTCACACAGTGGCACTTTGGTCGCTACGACGGCACGATCCGTGACATTCCAGTTATATACTTATGATCTCGCTGTGTCTGACACGCTACTGCGATCAGGGACCCCGCTGAGAATCGTACGTCGTAGCAGATCGTTTGAAACTTTATTTCGTCGTCAAGTATCCCGCTGTGGCGGCATGATCGCATCGTGTAACAAAGGTGTGGACAATATTCTCCACCTCCTGTGCTTATTCTACATCGCAAATACGTCATTGCGCCGTGCATTGCGAAGTGTGACCGCAGTCTACGACGCTGGAGCGATAATGGAGCGACGCTGGAGCGTCACGGATCGTGCCGTCATAGCGACCAAAGTGCCACTGTGAGACGGTACCCTAAGGTTTGGAGCTGCGATTGGGCTCAGTGAAAGACTCTAATAAGTGGTCTGAAGCACTAAGGAAGGGAGAGGAGATTGATTTTACGTTTCCAAGTGTTTGGAAAAATAATTTTATCTTCTTAAATGAAACATTCTGTGTAAGAGTCACACAGTCAGCTCCGCGTGCCTTCCTCTCTTGCATAGACAGCTCTCCCTCATGCCTTAGTGTCCCGCAGACCTCTTCCCTCCATTCCTTACTCTCCCCCGCAGACAGATTTCCCGCTGTCCCTTACTCTCTCCCGCAGACCGCTCCCATCCGTGCTTTACTCTCCCTTGCTGACAGCTCTCCCTTGCAGACAGCTCACCCACCATGCCTTACCCTCTCCTGCAGACAGCTCTCGCGCCGTGCCTTACTCTCCTGCCGTGCTTTGCTCTCTCCTGCAACAGCTCTCCTGCCGTACCTTACTCTCTCCTGCAGACAGCTCTCCTGCCGTGCCTTACTCTCTCCTGTAGACAGCTCTCCCGCCGTGCCTTACTCTCTCCTGCAGACAGCTCTCCCGCCGTGCCTTACTCTCCTGCCGTGCTTTGCTCTCTCCTGCAACAGCTCTCCTGCCGTACCTTACTCTCTCCTGCAGACAGCTCTCCCGCCGTGCCTTACTCTCTCCTGTAGACAGCTCTCCCGCCGTGCCTTACTCTCTCCTGCAGACAGCTCTCCCGCCGTGCCTTACTCTCCTGCCGTGCTTTGCTCTCTCCTGCAACAGCTCTCCTGCCGTACCTTACTCTCTCCTGCAGACAGCTCTCCCGCTGTGCCTTACTCTCTCCTGTAGACAGCTCTCCCGCCGTGCCTTACTCTCTCCTGCAGACAGCTCTCCCGCCGTGCCTTACTCTCTCCTGCAGACAGCTCTCCCACAGACCGCTCCTCATGCTCCCTTCTTACACAACGTTGTCTGCATGCCCACTACAAATTCACATACTGTTACCCTGTAAGGAGGTTGCTTTCCCTGCTCCTTACCTGGAACCACTTAGTCAGACAGCTGGGTTGTCGGGGGGAAGACTTTCTGCCCTGGTCAGAAGGGACCATGTGACGGCTGGGGGCAGGGAGGAAGAGACGGGGGTGTGGTCAGAAAAGAGCGGGAGAGCAGAGTGCACCAGACAGAGTGGACAGCGCTCCAGACAGAGAGCAAGCTGCAGCGCCGCGCTCCCCGAAAGAGAGTGCTCCCCGTGAGGGCACTGAGGCTGAGATACCTGCCGTAGTGAAGGCTGGATGTGAAAGTGTGGACTTGGAAGCCTCCGTAATCAGAGAAGACGTATCCCCTGACAGTGACCTGAGCGCACAGCCCCAGTGACCGCAGTGACAAGCCAGGACCCCTGAGTGTGACAAGTAAACTGCTCAGTGTGTGTGTGTGTGTAGCATTGCTACTGCAGAAAGTCTGCCAGCCTGATATACAGAGACTGGCAGCAGAGGGACTGAGTTACTTCCTGCTTTCAGCTTCCCTGGAAGAAAAGACTGCAAAAGACTTAAACCCGGAGTCTCCAGTTCCGAGGAGACACTTCAGGATCTCAAGTGCTGCTGGTGACTGTACCCACATTGGAATTAGGACCCTCCAGTCAGGACCTCCCTGGACTGATAAGTTACAAGAACACTCGTTAACCCTTTTGATTCCGCTTAACTGTTTACTGTTTGATTTATCTCTATTTAACCCCCTGTTTACTCCCTGCGAGGAGAATCTTACGCCTGGTAATAAATTCCCCTCAACAGTTGGTCTGTCTGTTCCGTGGTGACATACTCAACCCTGCACCCTATTACACTTGGCGTAGCCGGCAGGATGTCACACGGTAGCGCGGAAGGGGCAGACCAAAGAGTTGGGGAAGGCCTCAGGTCTAGCATCTCCCTGGGAGCCATGTTAGTTAACCTGCCAAAATTTTCAGGGAGCAATGTCATGTTGTGGAGTTGGACGGAGCACATCTGAGGGATGATGCGGATGCATCCTATGACGCCGGCTCTGCAGGTGGAAATAGCTGTGATGGCCCTAGAGGGGGCTGCACGGAACTCTGTTATGCTCAGACCCCCCTCAGGCGAGAGATACCCTGGACAAAGTATTACGTATACTTGACCCCACTGACGTAGGGGAGCTGCGCATGTGTTGCGAATTCTGCTCTTGGGTTCCCTCCAGTGGTTGTAGGTGGGAATGCAGTTGTCTCTGAGTCGCAGTCCTGGCCAGGTGTATCTGCTAATTACAATTCTGACTGGGATATTTAGGTGTGCAGGATTCATTAGCCCTTGCAAGTTGTCAATGTTCCTTGTGAAGTGATGGATCACTTTCTGGCTTCTGCTTGCTGCCAAATTCAGCAAAGATAAGTGTTTGGTTTTTGTATCTGTGGCACACTGCTGTGTGCTTGTTTTTGTTTGTATTCCTGCTCTGATTGTAGGATTCACTGGAGTTGCAGATATAAGCTCCTACATCTTTAGTTAGATGTAGGAAGTTTTTGTATATTCTGCTGTGGATATTTTTGAAAAGTTTTAATACTGACCGCACAGAACTCTGTCCTATCCTGTCCTATCTAGCTAGAGTGGCCTCCTGTGCTAAATCCTGTTTTTCTACCTGTGTATGTTTTTTCCTCTCCAACTCACCGCCAATATTTGTGGGGGGCTGTCTATCCTTTGGGGATCTGCTCTGAGGCAAGATAGTATTCCTATTTCCATCTTTAGGGGTATTTAGTCCTCCGGCTGTGACGAGGTGTCTAGGTGTGTTAGGTACACTCCACGGCTACTTCTAGTTGCGGTGTTAAGTTCAGGATTGCGGTCAGTATAGTGGCCACCTTCTCCAGTGAAAGTTCTCATGTTGCTCCAAGGTCACCGGATCATAACAGCATGTGACTGTTCCACCGGGTACAAAGAGAGGGGGCGACCGTGACGCAATATATGAATGCACTGCAGGAGCTTAATATTGCCATTATGCGGAAGGACGGCGTAGGTGTGGGGTCAATTGACGTTGTGCTGCGAGACCAACTGGTGACAGGCTTGCGAGATGTGTTGATGAAACCGGCCCTGCGAGAGCGCATGCGCGTAAAGCCAGATATGACCTTCTCTGAGGTCGGGAGTGAGGCACGCACTTATTATGGAGTCTCAGGATGCAGACAGCTGTAAATACATTGGTGGAGGAGTGGGCCGCTGGTGCCTTCCTCCACCAATCAGCAAGTGAGACAGAAGATGCGGTGAAATTACATCATTGTGTCCGCTGTTTCACATGCTGATTGTGAAGAGTCAGTGCAGCGGAGACCAGAGCAGAGTGCCGGGGGAATGGGAGCCGGATGAGTAGGATTTTTTTTTTCTTCATATGTATATGGCATATTTGCATGTGTATAGCAGGCTATGTGGGGGATTATGCTGTATATATGGAGGCTACGTGAGGGCTCAAACTATGTGCAGGAGAGTATGTGGGGGCTCACGCTGTGTACAGGAGTCTATGTGGGGTTCACACTGGATATAGGGGCAATGAGGGGGCTCATACTGTATATAAAGGGGGCTGCATCTTCTTAATATTAAGTGATATAATAGTAATATAAAATAGATATAATATGAATTTTGAGTAGAATTAATTTCAGCCTATTGGTACAGCCTCCACAACAGTCATGGTCTGATGAACCCCCTCAGGAAAACTAGTTGCCCACCCCTGCCATAATGCATACAGTAGACTGCTGTCTAATAGAAGCTAAGAACATGCGCAGTAGTTGTCGGGGCAAACAAGTGAAATATTTTTTGGATCCTGCTGCACTGTCCCTCTCTATATATTAGAGTTTGCGTCTGTACGTCGCTTTTTCAGGGTTGAGTCTATCTGCACCATATTTGTCAGGCTCACAGTCCAGGAGGGCGCTGCTGCCCTTCACAGACTCATCAGATGCTCGTTGGTCACCATGTTTAGTCTGCTATGGACCGAAAACAAAACTGACTGCAGTGACCAGTGCCAGGCAGCTGCGGCAAAAGCAAGTAAGGTCAGGGGAGACGTGAAAACCGGCAGAGATCTACATGCTGAGAACAGAGATTTAAAAAAAAAAACACTACGTGGCTGTTAAGAGACGTTTTACCACATCGGTTTATAAAAAAAACATGCATGACCAAGAAATTAAAGTTCTGTTTATTACATCTTGTTTTTCCTTCATTAATCTCCGATGTGTTTCTCTATCCAGGCTCTGTACTTAGATATTGAGGAATATACAGCAGGAGCATTGAGGTCACAAGTGTCGCTTCCCCAGCTGACTACTCCAACCAACTTGTACTTGTTTTCTGACCGGCAGATCAGTGGACCCCCGGAATCCCCCTGCAAAAAGAAGAAGTGTCAGTCCCAGCCCAACTGCTGCAAAGAAGCAAAACTACTCTATGCAAGTCTAAGGTATACATGGGGCTGACCTATCTTGGACCTTTATAGCATATCCACCGAATAGGCCATAAACATCCTAAAGATCCGCGTCCCACTGTTGGGATGTGAATTTTTCTCAAGAATAAAGCCCTGTCACACATGGCCAGGAATGGGAAACCGGACGCACATGCCCGTCTTGCGCCATTCTCTTGCTTGGGAATTGCACTTTTCATAACTTCGATAAAAATGTAGTGAGAGAACTGCAGGATGGGGGACATTATTACAGGAAGGTGCTGGGATCAGGGACATTATTACAAGATGGGGGGACATTGTTACATGAAAGGGCAAACACATGTCTTCACAGGATCAGGAACGCTACAAGGGTCCATACATCTGACGAAGATGTAGGTAGGGGCCCAGGTCCAAATTTTGCATTTGGCCCATTGGACTCTAGTTATGCCACTGGAGAGCTGCATATATGAGGCCACGTATCCATTCCTGACAGTGTTTGGTCGGGGCTCCCAGGGAAATATGGAACAAAAAAAAAAGTTAAAATACAGCAATATAATAAACCAGATGGTGGCCAGATTCTAACGCACCAGGTATTCTAGAATATGTATAGTAGTATATCGCACAGGCCACGTACTATATAGCTCAGTCCACGCAGTATATAACACAGCCCAAGTAGTATTTAACACAGCCCACGTAGTATTATATTGCCCAGCCACGCAGTATATTGCACAGGCCACGTAGTATATAGCACAGAGACGTAGCATATAACACAGCCACATAGTATATAACACAGGCCACGCAGCATATAACACAGACCACGTAGTATATAACACAGACCACGTAGTATATAACACAGCCACGTAGTACATTGCCTAGCCACGCAGTATATTGCACAGCCACGCAGTATATTGCACAGCCACATAGTATATTGCACAGCCACATAGTATATAACACAGCCCACGTAGTATATAGGAATGTGGGCACCATATCCCTGTTAAAAAAAGAATTAAAATTAAAAATAGTTATATACTCACCTTCCGTCGGCCCCCGGATCCAGGCCAGGCGTTTAGCGATGCTCCGGTCCCAATAATTTATTACGGCAATAACCCGTGATGATATAGCAGTCTCGCAAGACTGCTACGTCATCTGCGGTCATTGCCGAAATGCATTCCTGGGACCGGAGCGTCGCGAGGAGCGGGAAAGACTGCCGGAAGGTGAGAATATAATGTTTTTTTTATTTTTTTTATTGTTTTTAACATTATATGTTTTTACTATTGATGCTGCATAGGCAGCATCAATAGTAAAAAGTTGGTCACACAGGGTTAATAGCAGCATTAACGGACTGCGTTACACCACGTTATGCCGCTGTGTAACGTAATCCATTCAACGGACTGCTAAAACCCTATGTGGCCGCTGACTGGAGGGGAGTATGGAGGGGCACTGACTGGAGGGGAGTATGGAGGGGCCAATTCGCGGCCGGACTGTGCCTGTCGCTGATTGGTCGCGGCCAATCAGCGACCCAGGATTTCCGTGACAGACAGACGGAAGTGGACCTTAGACAATTATAGATAGATATATAGATAGATAGATAGCAGCCAAATACAGGACAACATCGTATCCAGGAATAGAATATTAAATAGCATTCTGGACTACCACAATTAAGATTATTGTCTGCATCCCTGGTGGTCTAGTGCAGCTGAGGGGTTTATTAGGTAGTGATTTAATTAATGCTAGCATCCCTGGTGGGTGATCAAGGTGCAACCCTCCAACCTTCACAATCGAATGTTCACCTAAGGGCGGCATATTTGGGAGTCAGCAAGTAATTACCATGCTTTTCTATTATATCTAAAATCTAGGAGTTAGATAGGAAAGCTTACACACCACACACGCAGACGCCCCCGAAGCCCCCGCACACAGGTTTCTTTCCGTTACATCTGGGCCCCAGTAGCTCTTACAGTCTTCTGTGGACATGAGCCTGACATTTGCTTGTCGAAGTAATTTAGGATAAAAGATACCTAAAAGAGAAAAAGTTTTTAATATCTCAATGTGGTGTCCCCAGAGTTCAAAATATTCTAGTGACACACTGATTTACACACAGAGGTGTGATCTTTAAAAAGTTTCCAGTGGATCACTTATGGAGGAAATTAGGATCAGACATGTTGCATCAGAAGTGTCTGATATAGGCTTGACCTTATCTCCCTATTACAAGATGTGTGTACACTCCGCTCAGTCGAGCATGCTGACAAGGTCATGATCTGAAGTTCCGAGTAAATTCCCAACAACCCATCTTTGGTTCACTTTAGTCTCAAGCTACTGCAAACTGACAAGACCACCAGCTAATATGAACAGCTCACAGTCTTATCACATGGTGAAACACAATATAATCAATACAGCTATTATAATCCATAATTTGACAATATGTTATATTTAGTGATGAGCGAATATAATCTTTGCTCGCGTGGTCTCCGAGTATTTATTATCTCCTTGGAGATTTAGTTTTTGTTTACTCAGCTGCTTGATTTACATTTGGGGGTTGCCGGTTTGCTAGGGATTCCCCACATGTACTCAGGCTGGCTAATAGCCGTAAATCATGCACTTGCGGTGATGCAAAACTATATCTCCGAGCAGTTATAAATACTCGGAGACCACCAGAGCGTGCTCGGGAAAACCCGAGCAACGAGTATATTAGCTCATCACTAGTTATATTCCTTATCTGCCCGCATTATCCACCACTTGTGGAATATCCAGCATAGATCCAATCTTCATAGGTGATTTGAATTTAAAAATTTACTTGTAACAAAATTTGCATACATTTTTTTTTACATTAAATTCACTTGTGAATACCGGATCTTTGCTGAATTTTCCATATCATAGGCAAACTTGTGAGGTATGCCTCTTAACTCTGAGCTTCCAAAAGTAATGTGGACATCAAGCACTGCAGCCTGTATGCAGACTTAGCATTTCTCTCTACCATTATGCCATCAGGCTTTTTCCAATGAGAAGCTGTTCCTTTCCCACAAATACCGACAAGTTGAAGCTTACACAACAGGAACCACATGCGTACAACACTATGTACACTCAGTTTCACCAAGAACATAACCTTATATCCACTTCTCAAATCTTCCTCTTGTTGATGTGACGGGGAGTACCAGCATCACAAAAAGTGCATCTCTACTGACAATCCCACACATTTTGGGACTTCACGATCCACAGCAGTCTCATCCAACCAGCTGACCCGGTGCCTCAGACCACTGTAGCCCATCAGAAAGGGTCCATATATGAGGGTGTAACCCAGGGATATACTACTTACTTGAACTGCTATTAGCACATTATGTAAAATTGTGACAGATTAGCATTTAATTTAGGAATACGATCAGTTATTTATGTTACGGCCTTTAGCTCGAATTATGGCGATTTGATTGATGAATGTTTTGTAGGAAGATCAATCTCATGCAAGCCTAGATAGGTCCACCAGGGTCTTCTCCGTTGTTGTCTTGATTGTATCAAGCCATTGGGTCGCTGGTCTTCCTCTTTGCCTTGTTCCTTCTATTCTTCTGACCATGATGTTCTTCTCCAGTGATTGCTCTCTTCATATGATGTGTCCAAAGTAGGCAAGTCGTAGTTTGGTGATAATCGCTTCCAAGTGACATGTTTGGTTTGACTGCTTCCAAAATTGTTTTGTTTTTTCTTCTTGCCATCCATGGTATTGATAACATCCTTCTCCAGAACCACATTTGGAAGAGGTTGATTCTTCTGTCTTGCTTCTTGGTCGTCCAGGTTTCACATCCATATGTTGCTACAGAAAACACCAGACTATGTATGAGCCAAAAATGGCCTAAGAAGGTCCTATCAATATATGTGAGTTTACATAAATCAAAAGCCAGCAGAAAAAGCGCCTACGCTCAATTACGAATAGTCTTAATTAGAACAAATGTATCACAAACACCAATATATAAAAAGTATTAAAAAAGAAGTTGAACTGTAGAGAAAGATGACCGGCAAGTATAGATTGTTTGTGTTAGTCTTAAAAGTGTTAATCATTTACGAGTCACATAATTAATTCCAAAATGGTTAGAGACCCATACGGAGAAAAAAGTACAACATTGAAATATACAGTCATAATAGTTTTCCAACCATGAGTGGTAAGCCATCTCCACCCGGTGGTAGAAACTGTATGCATAAATGCTGGTACGAAAAACATTTACATTTATCTAGTGCCTTAAAAAGGAAATATATATAGCCTCAATGTAATGGGAATCCACTAGGAAGTGTTAGCTCCAAATGCAATAAAATAGAATAGATAATGTGCAAATACTTATTAACTAATCTTATACTAAATGGATCAAACACATATCCAACCACATGGTTCCAGAGGTAGGTAAATCATTCATCTGAATTTCGGTTCTCTAGTGCCACACAAGACAAGTAATTATAGATATCCATAAGTCAGGAAATGTTGAGTTCCAAGTACAATAGAGTGAAGACAATAAAGTGCAAGTGCTTAGAATCAATCATATGTTTAAAAGGAATTTTACCCAGATCCGGATATGTGGGTATCAAAAGTTCACAGATAAAGTGTATAAAATAGAATAACACTTCAATAGGACAAGTAATGACTATATATTTACCAGATTAGATGCTCTGACGCACATGTCGCTTAGTGCTTCCTCAGAACGGGTACAGAGAGTAGATAAATGAAGGGTATATGTATGTAAGTGCAGCTGTGTAGTGACGCTCACATGTGGCACTTGCACTTTATTGTCCTCACTCCATTGTACTTGAAATTCAACATTTCCTGACCATTGGATATCTATAATTACTTGTCTTGTGTAGAACTAGAGAACCCCATTCAGTAAAACCTACCTTTGAAACCATGTGGCTGGATATGTGTTTGATCCGTTTAATACAAGATTGGTTAATAAGCACTTGCACTTTATCATTCAATTTTATTGCATTTGGAACCTAACACTTCCTAACCCATGGATGCCTATTACATTACGGCTAATTAAGATATATATTTCCTTTTAAAGGCACTAGAAAACTCCCTTGTAAATTTCCATGTTGTACTTTTTTCTCCATTTAGATCTCTAACCGTTTTGTAACGAATGAGGTAACTCGTAAATGATTAACACTCCTTAAGACTTAACACGATCAATCTATATTTGCCAATCATCAATCTCTGCAGTTCAACATCTTTTTAAATAGTTTTTATGTATTGGAGTTTGTGATATATTTGCTCTAATAAAGACTATTCTTAATTGAACATAGGAGTTTTTTCTCTTGGCTTTTGTTTTATGTACGAGCTGTGTCTTTGTCGCTGATTAAATATTTCTCGATTTGAAGACCTTGTCCAGTGACTTCATTGTCGATTTGCCCATAACTATTCTCCTATTGACTTCCGGTGTCGTCGCTGCATCTTGAGTGATTATTAATCAATTAGTACTCTATTGCAAATATGATGTCAATCCCCTGGGACCCACCCCTACATGCCCCTGGAGCTTAGCCAGTGTTGGTTTTGGAAGCCATCATCAGTGGCTATAGAAGCTTTGAAGTGGCCAGCGACACCACCTCTCCTCACCAGCTTTATTCAGGATGCTCCGAATACTTTACTGAATGGAGACCTCTATATCTAGGCCACATTCTGTCTTATTGAGGTCTACTCTCCTCGGACCACAAACTCCAATTCGAGCTATTCTCCGAACCATCAGTAAGATATAATATGGCAGTTAACAGGCAAGACCATCTTTACCATGATGTACTAACTACATCCTGGGGACGGGGAGAGGCTTAAAACTAGTCGGCACAATCCTACCATAACATTTTAGCGTTTTCAAGGTCATTATTTTTTCTTTGGGTATAACTTCAACCATAGTAATTGATGCAGGACACCAAAACTAGGAGAAGGCCAACTGGAAGAAGCAAGCATACAGCCTCAGAACCAGGTACAACCATTCAGATGATCGGAAAGTATGGCTTGAAGAAACCCCAAAAAACTGTTTTAATGGTCCGGATTCATTGACGTAAACAGTATTGAACTGCGGTATCATGTAGGGTGACGACTTTATGTATGGCAATGCACCAGGGTAAACAGAGGGGACACAGCTGGCTCTGTACTGTTGTAGTCCCTGAATTCAGCTGATTGGTGTCAATGCCGGAGCCGGGACTTTCACTGCTTCTCGAATAAAAGTATGGTAGTTATGTTACAGATGGCTGTACGGTCGCTGGCATCGTTAGACATCTTACTTCGTCCTTTGGTAGCCCCCCATCCTGCTGTCAGACAGCTGTCAGGTCCAAACGTTTCAGCTTCTTGTGGAAAACATATTACAGTCACGGAATCACCTAAAATAAGAAAGAGAAGTCTACCGTATGTCAAGCCTCGTATAGACAATGTAATAAAATGTCTGCAGCTATACGGCTATGGATGTTCCCTCAGCTTGAATGGGGTGAAACTGCTTACTAATGCACCAACGCATTTCAAGGTCCCTGTGAAAGATGACTGACAACTCTACTGAATTTATGATGGTAGCCATATTGGTTGTCAATATAAAGCCATCCATCAAGGGTTTAATGTGTAAGGCAGACTCCCGCCATTCAGATACTTGGCAACAGTCCAGATTTAGCCCATAAAAATGTCCCAAAATTTGGCATTTAAAGTAATGAAACCAATGTGGCTCAGTTCAATTTACCAGGCACAGCTACAATTTAACGTATAGCGCTGTACCTGGGTATTCAGTGCAGGGAATTATAGGACTTGAACCTACTCCGTTCAGGTACTGATGGTCTACCATTAGGATAAGCCATCGATAAGATTTTCCCAGAAAAATAGCTTCTTACCTAAGAGAACAGGAAACTCAAGCTCTAGTAAGCAGAGGTCGTAATCTGAAGGAACCAGGTCATTGTCGTACAGTTCATGAACGTAGGATTTTCTTACTACGGCTTCTGTCCTGTTAGCAGAAGATCGGTCTACGTGTCCTAGGATCACTCGGTCTGACCCAACACTGCGAAAAAGAGGTCAGCATTCATCATGACATTTATAGAACTTTGCATGGACCCTTCAAAATGTACAGTTTAGTCAAATTTGCCCCAAATACAACATAGAGGCAGTTTCCTTGCACACGTGCCAATGATTTTGGGTGGTCCTGAGAGTACCCATCATTCATGGGTATTCCACTAAGATTTGGTCACGCCACCCAGTGTCTCCTCCCTTCATAAAACTTTTCAATCGGAAGCATTTTTCTATTGAATGATCTAGAGGGAGGGGGCTTTGTGGCGCCCCAGGGTCCTGGTCGTCACAGTAGCATTGCTTTCCTCACGGGGAGAGTGATGTTACGTTTGGAAGCGATGAAGGATAACTTATCAGGTAACCACCATACACACAACATGTTCACACTCCAGGCCACAAGGGGGAGCTTTTGATCCTATTTGATAGGTGACTCCCCTATATAGTGGTTTGGAGGGAAAGAGAGATCAGATTGTCAGAGACAGAGAAGAGAGCAGACCGACCTAGAGGGTCAGAAGGCATGAAGGGGCCGTGTGGTCTGAAGTACCACAGCTCCAGGACAGAGATATACAGAAAGCCGAACATCGTTGAGTGACCGTGAAGGAGAGCGAAGCTATCAGGGGAGACCAGCTAAGAGCAGGCTGCCTCCCTCTGAGGCGCAGATAACCTGTAGCCGGACCACCGAGGTTGTAAGGACTCTACGACTTACATCAGAGAACGGCAGGACAGCTGAACTGCAAGTTAACTGTCCGCCTTAATACCCAGGAGGCATGGTGACACCTATAGAGCCAGAGGCGTGCTAGAGTCCCTGTAAAATGGCTCAAGTCACCAGTTATATGGATTATGTCCTATCCTATATGGGGGACAGAGAGAAGAACTGTGAGGACCTTATCTGAAGCCATAGGCAGTAAGGGACTACAACACCACCGCGCTAGAGGAAGGCTTTTAACTCCCACCTGGTAAAGGGGGACTCTGGATTCGCTTCCAAGCCAGCCGGACCCTGCCTGGCCTGTGATCTGGTGCCCTGGACTGTGGCTGCCTGAAGTCTTCAGTAAACCAAGGTAAAGAGACTACAAACCTGTGTCCTTGTTCTTTACTGCGCCATTCACTATCTTCCATCTACACACTGGGAAGCCCTGGGGACACACTTCACCTGTGGGAAGCTATACTATCTAGCTGCCATAACATCACCCCAGTGGACCCCTTAAAGCAGCATCGGTCACCTGACCGAATACCACAGGTGGCGTCACGACCATAAACTCTATCAAATCCCTTTCAAAGACTTTCCCCTTTTACATGGGCGCCCAGGGCCACGGACCGGGTCACATCCACCGTGACATCCCCCTGTGACCCCCGGACCCGGTGCCGGGTACCCCACGGCCCTGGCGGGCGACTCGGCTTCATGGATAATTTCTCCCAAAATTCCACTTTTGGGAAAGTTATCGACCCGATGGCACAGGCGTAGGATATTTTTCAATCCTTTTAAATTATCTATACGAGGAGTTATAACGAGAACATTTACACAAAGTTGCAGTGGGCCGCAGTCAGCAACCACTTCTCATGGATGATTGTCGCTCCACAGAAAGAATCTCCCCATTGGTCCTCAAGGTTGGCGATCCACGGCCAGGACCTGGGCAGAGCGTTCTGACCTCCCACAACTCGGGGCGTCCCTTTTTCATCTGTAACAACTTCTGTCATCGAAGCAGACTTGGTTTTTGGCATGGGATCTACAGAAGAGATCCCACAATGGTCTACAAAAAGAAATCAAAAACAAAGTTTTGAGGTCATGTCTCCCTGACTTTGGTGCTCACTCGTTGATATATTTCTGAAATATAGGATATTATACGATAGACAATTACCATAATCAACCGCAACCTCCACAGATCTCCATGTCTCCATGATGGAAGATCTATTTCTCTCGCCGTAACGAATATGGAAACCGCGACTACTCACAGAGTTGTCGGTGTGGAAGTGAAGAGTTAGGAAGCCGCTTCTGGAGATGAAGACACGATTGGACTTATTTCCGCAAAGTGATACTAGGAGAAGAAAAGTAAACTAGATGGCATCCCACAAGAGACAATGACATATTCATTATAATTTACCAAAATGCTTCATTTTTATATTAAGTAGATTCAAAATTGCTCACGGGATTATTTCCCAGAATAAAGATGTAGACAAAATTGCTCCATTTTTCTGACACCACATACAAATTCCCTGTAGAATTCTGTCTACCTGCAGCCTCCACTAGGGGGAGCTAAATGCATACGGACAATCAATAGAACTCAATAGTAACCCAGTATGCAGTAAGCTCTTCAGCTCCCCTAGTGGTAGAACTTTATAATTTAGCAGAAGATTTGAAGCTTCAGATCATGAGAAAGGAAAAATAATCTCTTCCCCATCCCCACGCTTTCAAAAACAACAAAACTTACCCAACAACGTGGTATCATTACCCTCTCCATCATAAATACTTAAAAAGTCCCATGTGCAATTTGGAGAGTCCTCCAGTCCTAGGTCTACAATGTATAACGCAAGGTCGATCCCAGATTCAGAAGAAATGATCCAACGACAATCAAGTCCACTAAGGTAAGTCATCGGATACCCGGGTGATTTTAACTTGGATGTTCCAGCTCTTAAAATGTTCAGTACGGGGCAACCTGAAAAGGTAAAAATGATTAAAACACAAAGAAAATATGCCTAAAAACCCCTTCAAAATTATAGCAGAACACATGACAAGTAGTCAAAATCTCGAATTGCCTGGCCAAGGTACTCACATCTTGAAGAGAGGAGAGTACCAAACATTGTGAAGGATTGAGTGAACTCTGAAATTCGAAAATTTTCATTTTTTATTGAGAAAATTAAACTTACTGAGATTAGACAAATCCTCGTTGTGATTTACAGAATCTAAAAAGCAAAAAATATATATATTATTGAGACACTGGTTAACGAAGTTCCATCTCGGTTGACCTGCTACCCTCTTTGGTGTCTGCTTTATAGGTTTGTTAACTTTTTTTACATTGTATACTGTACGGCCACATGGAAACGGCCTTCAAGCAGGTTAGTCAATTATGAATCTTTTTTTTTTTTATTCCTATTTTTGTAAACTATGAATTATGAGCAACCAACCAAAAAAAAGGTAATAGATACTACATGTTCTTAATTTATTGGAATAATTGACCAATGGAACAGCCTTCATACCGGTCTGCAGCTTCCAAAAGGAATATCTGGAAGTAAACCCGTTCATGGACACCTTGGAGTCTGAAGTAAACACCAAGGTCATTTCTGGACTACTACTCTTCATGGAATAGTCAGACATGTTCCCACAAAAATAGCCTGAGAAGAAAAAAAATATATAAATCTTAACTATGAGCATCAAATTTGTCCAATGAAAGGAAACTTTCATTTCTGGATGTGGTCCATCACCGGACTTCTTCTTGTTCATAGAAGTCTGTGAGACACCTCAATGGCCAGCCTTAACCCAATCACGTGCTCCATCCTCACCAATAGACAGTGTGTTTTGTCAAAGTTTCACCTTCTTAATTTCTCACCTCGAAGAACTTTTTGTTCACCAAGCCCTTGATAAACGCGGAGGACATCCCGACAGCCGGTCTCATCTTCTTCTGTAATTAATGAGTCGATGTCTAATCGGATGATGCTTCCAAGGGGTGCGATAATCCTCCATTCACATCTAGAATTAAAAGCTGAACTTTGAGCTGAACCTTTGTGTGTATAGTGAAAATAAAAAAATAAATATGTTCAAATCAGATGTAGGGTTACGACTATGAAACAGCTATCTGGGTACTTGAAATTCAGACTTGAGGGGGAAGTGCTTCAGTAGTGGGCCACCAACTAGCTTGGCCCCATAGAATGGATGTCCACCTGCTCAGAGTGGGCAAGTGATTGCCTACTGGAAAGATTATGTCACTGGCGCCAGGAACTTTTAAGGAATGTCTTGTTCCCGACTCGTTTGATCAACAATAGGATTAGTTGGAGTTAGGACTTATGAGGCCACAAATTTTAGGAATGGAAATCTATAGACCATAATGACCAACTATTATTCCAAAATCCATGGAAACATTCAGAACCATTACCTTAGATCACTGGGATATTCATCGGTCGGATATCCCGGAGATGTGATCACCCCGTTCTCTGAAGTTTCAATGACATCCTTACAATTCTCCTGAGTTGTCGATTTCTTCAAACTTGTCTCCATAAAATCCCTCACTGCAGAGAACTGTAAATTAGTTCAAAATATTTTCCCCCCTTAGAAGAACATGTGGTCATATGGTGAGATCTCATGGCGACTATAATATTACCTAGTCCTCCATAAATCTTGTACTGGAGACTAAAGCCTTTTCTGCTATAAATGCCTTGACTGGCAGAGATGAAGACCACTCTGATGATGGGTCCGCCACTTTTATAGGTAACAGGGGTGGAATGGAAGCCACACAACTTATCTGCAGAGATGATACCGTTACGTATAAATTAACTCGTCAAACCTTAGCCCTATGGCCAAGAAAGAGGTTTTAGAGTCTTGTTCTTCTAACTCTTGGGTGGATCCCCCCCCATCAATCACTTGATCAGTTCGATTGACATGAATATACCTGCAATTTTCCTTCTCTGGATCTGGTCTGTGAGTCCATAAGCATCACCCACGTTTTTCTTACCTATCAATTGACTGACATTGTTCTTCTCCTGGTAGATGGACAGAGATTCCGTCATACAGTTTACAGATTCCACTATAGACACTTGTTCCACAACAATTTTTATTAAGCTGTGAGAGGATGAGGTAGAGATGACCCAAGAGCAGATCAAGCCCCCGGTATATCCATATGGAAATCCTGGTGAACCAATCGAGCCAACCGCATCCTCCAAAAGAAGGTCATTGGGACAAGCTACAAGACAAGATATTTTTGATAGAAGGTGATTATCTGCATGTATTTTCTGTCTTGCACCCATGAGTTCTCAGAGAGCCAAGTGCAGTTTTTGCTCTTTGTTTCTAAATCTCAGAGATACATTTGAGACTCGCATAGAGATAGTATACCTTATCATTTTTGTCCAACTTACCAGCAGGTAGAAATCTCTGCCCCTCAGGTGACATCGGTTTCTTTACGGGAATATTTGGATGATGTAAAGTTTTGTTTACTTCTGTATAAACAGAGAAATTAATATTCAGTGTTGGTCTTCTCCTGGACAGAAGCCATCGTCCACGCTATCCAGTTACCTTTTTGGGTATTTTCGATCCAACTTAGGAAAGAACGGACTCTTGTATATACACCAGGCCGTTTTGGTCGTGCACAGCCCACGCCCCAGCTGACTATGCCATAAAGTACATAGGTTTTATTTGATCTGGGACAGACCAATGGCCCCCCAGAATCCCCCTGTAGAAAATAACCAGAAGTGATGTGCTGTTGCATAACCCCTCGCTTTAGAGATCGGAGACTTAAGAGATATTTGTTACGGACCTGGCAGGCATCTTTTCCTTCACTACCAGGAAACCCGGCACAGAACATATTATCTGAGATGGCTCCTGGGTAATAGTTGCTGTTGCAGATGGTGTTGTTCAGAATGGGGACTGGTAATTGCTGCAAGCGATTGGAGTATTGCCCATCTGAAGAGCACAAAAAAAAAAAAAATGGTCATTTTATTTTACCAGATAAATGGAACAAGTACTGGATCATTAAAGGAAAAACCTGAAACCATGTCATCTCTGTCACCTGCTCTGTGTCCAGACTGCATGACAATGGTACCTTTTACCCTCTCCTAGCAGAAAGTGCCAACTCAATCGAAACAGCAGCTATAATCAGGGCCTCATTGGCTCCTTACATCAAGGATGAGACAACAGGCGGCGGCTGGCGACATGTAGAAACTCTGCCCACCACTCTGGCCAATTGCTGCACCATGTCGTTTCATAATCGCTCATCAATTGGCCAACCATGGGTGGAAAGTGCTTTGATCGTGTAGCCAGCCACAAAGGGTGGACACACTCGAACATCATTTATCCTACTTGCCAACTTTTCAGAGTTCTAGGAAGATTCAAAGTAATACCGTGACGCAAGGTACTACTCATGGACAACCCATCAGCCAGGGTAATCAAACGTTTCGGGGTCAGATACCAAGAGAGCATGTCGTAAACTAAGGAGGAAAGACAAAGGCGTAGTCAGGTCACGGTCCGAGGTCAGAATACCAGGAAGATATTGAATCAAAGCAAAGGGGCTAGAGCAAACGGATGGTCAGAGTAATGTCCAAGGTCAGGGGGCAAGAGATCAACAAGCAGAGCACTGAAATACAAGGCAAACATGCCCCATCAAGGGAATGCTACAACTGCAAGTGATCTGGGACTGACGGTTTAGCTAAGTAGCTGGTTAATTACTTAGAATAGGGAACACCTGACGGAAACTCAGAACCTCACTGTCACAGATTGGACGGCTGAGCTGTCAATCAAAATGCTGACAACTCAACACGCCCCTGCACTAGATTGGATGACTGAGCTGTCATTCACCAGACTGACAGCTCAGCATAACCCCGATTCCATAGGGCAGCAAAAATGTCACTCACTGCGTCCAAGAAACTCTGAGCGGAAGAATCGTGACAAATACTCAATGTTTTACACATACCCGTCCTCCTTATATTAGGGCACAACCCAAATCTACGGCATTGAATCACAAGATGTGCATATGGCTCCCTTCATTGCACCCCAAATAAACAAGTAGAGACCCAACACCCTCCCAATAAGACCCCCTTTAAATCCATATAAATATAGACCAGCTACAATAATCAAGACCCGCAACCCTAAAGAAATACAAATCCCAGACTCCATAATAAAATATAGACCCATCGACTACAAAAACAAATTCAGCAATGGGCAGCGAGTTCCCATTGTAGGACTTATGCCAAGAACCGTCACCTTCTCTTGTGCTGCCCCAGCCCGTGACCACACACAGGGATGACGGCTGCAGAGGCTCCTCCATACTGGGCAGGCAGACCGGACGTACAAAGTCGTTAAAGGTCAGTTCCTCTGCCAAGCGGATCAGCGCAAGGTCGTAATCTCTGGTGATGGGACTGTACATTTCATGAGCGGCAAAGACGTGAACCATCCGAACCTGGAAGTCACAAAGTGAACCGCTTGTCTCAAATATTCAGAAGTTCCCTTATAACAGGCGGCCATATATCTCCGTCCGACACACTGACCTGCCTACTGGATTCATTTAAGAGGCGGTCATGGATTCCAGCGATGAGACGGTATTGGGAGACATCGGAGGATCTGTAATCACAAAGTCAAAGTATGGTGACAAACATGGCCGCCCTACACTCCCCACAGGGAAGCTCCCAATGTGCTCCTTTACTATGTGTAATAACAAACATGGCCGCCCTACACTCCCCACAGGGGAGCCCCCGATGTGCTCCTTTACTATGTGTAATAACAAACATGGCCGCCCTACACTCCCCACAGGGGAGCCCCGATCTGCTCCCCTACTATGTGTAATAACAAACATGGCCGCCCTACACTCCCCCCCACAGGGGAGCCCTCGATGTGCTCCTTTACTATGTGTAATAACAAACATGGCCGCCCTACACTCCCCACAGGGAAGCCCCCGATGTGCTCCTTTACTATGTGTAATAACAAACATGGCCGCCCTACACTCCCCACAGGGAAGCTCCCAATGTGCTCCTTTACTATGTGTAATAACAAACATGGCCGCCCTACACTCCCCACAGGGGAGCCCCCGATGTGCTCCTTTACTATGTGTAATAACAAACATGGCCGCCCTACACTCCCCACAGGGGAGCCCCGATCTGCTCCCCTACTATGTGTAATAACAAACATGGCCGCCCTACACTCCCCCCCACAGGGGAGCCCTCGATGTGCTCCTTTACTATGTGTAATAACAAACATGGCCGCCCTACACTCCCCACAGGGAAGCCCCCGATGTGCTCCCTTACTATGTGTAATAACAAACATGGCCGCCCTACACTCCCCACAGGGAAGCCCCCGATGTGCTCCTTTACTATGTGTAATAACAAACATGGCCGCCCTACACTCCCCACAGGGAAGCCCTCGATGTGCTCCTTTACTATGTGTAATAACAAACATGGCCGCCCTACACTCCCTACAGGGAAGCCCCCGATGTGCTCCCTTACTATGTGTAATAACAAACATGGCCGCCCTACACTCCCCACAGGGGAGCCCCCGATGTGCTCCCTTACTATGTGTAATAACAAACATGGCCGCCCTACACTGCCCACAGGGGAGCCTCCGATGTGCTCCTTTACTATGTGTAATAACAAACATGGCCGCCCTACACTGCCCACAGGGGAGCCCCCGATGTGCTCCCTTACTATGTGTAATAACAAACATGGCCGCCCTACACTCCCCACAGGGGAGCCCCCAATGTGCTCCCTTACTATGTGTAATAACAAACATGGCCGCCCTACACTCCCCACAGGGGAGCCCCCGATGTGCTCCCTTACTATGTGTAATAACAAACATGGCCGCCCTACACTCCCCACAGGGGAGCCCCCGATGTGCTCCCTTACTATGTGTAATAACAAACATGGCCGCCCTACACTCCCCACAGGGAAGCCCCCGATGTGCTCCTTTACTATGTGTAATAACAAACATGGCCGCCCTACACTCCCCACAGGGAAGCCCCCGATGTGCTCCTTTACTATGTGTAATAACAAACATGGCCGCCCTACACTGCCCACAGGGAAGCCCCGATGTGCTCCCCTACTATGTGTAATAACAAACATGGCCGCCCTACACTCCCCACAGGGAAGCCCCCGATGTGCTCCCTTACTATGTGTAACAACAAACATGGCCGCCCTTCACTCCCCCCCACAGGGAAGCCCCCGATCTGCTCCCTTACTATGTGTAATAAAACATGGCCGCCCTACACTCCCCACAGGGAAGCCCCCGATCTGCTCCCTTACTATGTGTAATAACAAACATGGCCGCCCTTCACTCCCCCCCACAGGGGAGCCCCCGATGTGCTCCTTTACTATGTGTAATAACAAACATGGCCGCCCTACACTCCCCACAGGGAAGCCCCCGATCTGCTCCCTTACTATGTGTAATAAAACATGGCCGCCCTTCACTCCCCCCCACAGGGGAGCCCCCGATGTGCTCTTTTACTATGTGTAATAACAAACATGGCCACCCTACACCCCCACAGGGAAGCCCCCGATCTGCTCCATTACTATGTGTAATAAAACATGGCCGCCCTACACCCCCACAGGGAAGCCCCCGATCTGCTCCATTACTATGTGTAATAAAACATGGCCGCCCTACACCCCCACAGGGAAGCCCCTGATCTGCTCCATTACTATGTATAGCAACCATGGCCGCCCTACACCCCCACAGGGAAGCCCCTGATCTGCTCCATTACTATGTATAGTAACCATGGCCGCCCTACACCCCACACAGGGGAGCCCCTGATCTGCTCCATTACTATGTATAGTAACCATGGCCGCCCTACACCCCCACAGGGGAGCCCACCTGCAATTTTTGGGGACTTACACTTTGCAGTGAGCAGCCGTCAGGGCCCATTGGGGCGTTACGACGACTCCTCCGCACAGGAACGTGTCCTCGTACATGATGGCTACCTGCCACGGCCAACAGTTAGGGCAAGATTCCTCCCCTCCAACTATACGACTCAGAAGCCACTGGGGAGGCAGGGGCGCCACTCCGCAGACCCCTAAACACCAGCCGGACACATGGGGGAGGGAAGCATCAAATCACGGCATTATATTGGAAACACAATGGCCCATTACAGGGGGAAAGAAGAGTAAAACAATGGGGGGTGGGGGATGGGAAAAGGATCTGGACCAAGAATCAATGGGGTCAGTTTCTCACCAATGTGAAGACCCTTTGACTCCTGATTTGGTGCCGGAGGCGCCTGAATGGATTTTACACCTGTCTGTCCGTCTGCAAAATGTAACCGATCTGGAGGGAAATCCAAAAACAAAAAAAATCATGAATCTCCTGTTCCCCCAAGGTTGGTGCAGAAGCAAAATGATTTTCTTGGTTTACAAAAATCATTGGTCATTTCTTCCTCAAATAGCGCCACCCCATCAAAAGGTTGTGTCTGGCACTGCAGATTGGCTCAACTAAAGTGAACGGGTCTCCTGCAGTACCTGACACAACCTCCGGACAAGGGTGGTGCTGTGTTCTGGAACGAAGCAGAAAAGTTTCATAACTACCGGATCTGACTACACACAGGGTTTTTGATTGTAGTCTGTTACCATGGCAACACATAGGATTGTGAGCACATAAAACAGTCAGATTATTTATAAACAAATAAATTAGCTCAATTATTTTTTGTAGATGGATGAGACAAAAAAAAAAAACTTCAAAAAAGTCTACACACCATGCACACATACCTGGATGTACAAAGCTGAACCTTGCCTTAAAACCAGCGTAATTTCCCTCGTGATCACTTTGGAATTTAATGACCATAATGTAACTAGGACTGAAGACGACATGATCCACGAGAAACCCACATAAAGTGACTAGAAAGAGGGAGAAAGGAAGAGTCAGAAAGACGAAAACCAACAGCAGTGCGTGGGCAGAGCGATGGCAGGAGGAGCTCACTTCTGTCAGCAAGCAGCTCCCCCTAGTGGTGACTGCAGACAGGATCTTATCATGTATCTCTGTATACAGGGAGCTCCCCCTAGTGGTGACTGCAGACAGGATCTTATCATGTATCTCTGTATACAGGGAGCTCCCCCTAGTGGTGACTGCAGACAGGATCTTATCATGTATCTCTGTATACAGGGAGCTGCCCCTAGTGGTGTCTGCAGACAGGATCTTATCATGTATCTCTGTATACAGGAAGCTCCCCCTAGTGGTGGCTGCAGACAGAATCTTATCATGTATCTCTATATACAGGGAGCTCCCCCTAGTGGTGGCTGCAGACAGGATCTTATCATGTATCTCTGTATACAGGGAGCTCCCCCTAGTGGTGTCTGCAGACAGGATCTTATCATGTATCTCTGTATACAGGAAGCTCCCCCTAGTGGTGGCTGCAGACAGGATCTTATCATGTATCTCTGTATACAGGGAGCTCCCCCTAGTGGTGACTGCAGACAGGATCTTATCATGTATCTCTATATACAGGGAGCTCCCCCTAGTGGTGGCTGCAGACAGGATCTTATAATGTATCTCTGAATACAGGGAGCTCCCCCTAGTGGTGGCTGCAGACAGGATCTTATCATGTATCTCTTTATACAGGAAGCTCCCCCTAGTGGTGGCTGCAGACAGAATCTTATCATGTATCTCTGTATACAGGGAGCTCCCCCTAGTGGTGACTGCAGACAGGATCTTATCATGTATCTCTGTATACAGGGAGCTCCCCCTAGTGGAGACTGCAGACAGGATCTTATCATGTATCTCTATATACAGGGAGCTCCCCCTAGTGGTGGCTGCAGACAGGATCTTATAATGTATCTCTTTATACAGGAAGCTCCCCCTAGTGGTGGCTGCAGACAGAATCTTATCATGTATCTCTGTATACAGGGAGCTCCCCCTAGTGGTGGCTGCAGACAGGATCTTATCATGTATCTCTGTATACAGGGAGCTCCCCCTAGTGGTGACTGCAGACAGGATCTTATCATGTATCTCTGTATACAGAGAGCTCCCCCTAGTGGTGGCTGCAGACAGGATCTTATCATGTATCTCTGTATACAGGGAGCTCCCCCTAGTGGTGGCTGCAGACAGGATCTTATCATGTATCTCTGTATACAGGGAGCTCCCCCTAGTGGTGGCTGCAGACAGAATCTTATCATGTATCTCTGTATACAGGGAGCTCCCCCTAGTGGTGGCTGCAGACAGGATCTTATCATGTATCTCTGTATACAGGGAGCTCCCCCTAGTGGTGGCTGCAGACAGGATCTTATCATGTATCTCTGTATACAGGGAGCTCCCCCTAGTGGTGGCTGCAGACAGGATCTTATCATGTATCTCTGTATACAGGGAGCTCCCCCTAGTGGTGGCTGCAGACAGGATCTTATCATGTATCTCTGTATACAGGGAGCTCCCCCTAGTGGTGACTGCAGGCAGGATCTTATCATGTATCTCTGTATACAGGGAGCTCCCCCTAGTGGTGGTAGCAGACAGGATCTTATCATGTATCTCTGTATACAGGGAGCTCCCCCTAGTGGTGGCTGCAGACAGGATCTTATCATGTATCTCTGTATACAGGGAGCTCCCCCTAGTGGTGGCTGCAGACAGGATCTTATCATGTATCTCTGTATACAGGGAGCTCCCCCGAGTGGTGACTGCAGACAGGATCTTATCATGTATCTCTGTATACAGGGAGCTCCCCCTAGTGGTGGCTGCAGACAGGATCTTATCATGTATCTCTGAATACAGGGAGCTCCCCCTAGTGGTGGCTGCAGACAGGATCTTATCATGTATCTCTGTATACAGGGAGCTCCCCCTAGTGGTGGCTGCAGACAGGATCTTATTATGTATCTCTGTATACAGGGAGCTCCCCCTAGTGGTGACTGCAGACAGGATCTTATCATGTATCTCTGTATACAGGGAGCTCCCCCTAGTGGAGACTGCAGACAGGATCTTATCATGTATCTCTATATACAGGGAGCTCCCCCTAGTGGTGGCTGCAGACAGGATCTTATAATGTATCTCTTTATACAGGAAGCTCCCCCTAGTGGTGGCTGCAGACAGAATCTTATCATGTATCTCTGTATACAGGGAGCTCCCCCTAGTGGTGGCTGCAGACAGGATCTTATCATGTATCTCTGTATACAGGGAGCTCCCCCTAGTGGTGACTGCAGACAGGATCTTATCATGTATCTCTGTATACAGAGAGCTCCCCCTAGTGGTGGCTGCAGACAGGATCTTATCATGTATCTCTGTATACAGGGAGCTCCCCCTAGTGGTGGCTGCAGACAGGATCTTATCATGTATCTCTGTATACAGGGAGCTCCCCCTAGTGGTGGCTGCAGACAGAATCTTATCATGTATCTCTGTATACAGGGAGCTCCCCCTAGTGGTGGCTGCAGACAGGATCTTATCATGTATCTCTGTATACAGGGAGCTCCCCCTAGTGGTGGCTGCAGACAGGATCTTATCATGTATCTCTGTATACAGGGAGCTCCCCCTAGTGGTGGCTGCAGACAGGATCTTATCATGTATCTCTGTATACAGGGAGCTCCCCCTAGTGGTGGCTGCAGACAGGATCTTATCATGTATCTCTGTATACAGGGAGCTCCCCCTAGTGGTGACTGCAGGCAGGATCTTATCATGTATCTCTGTATACAGGGAGCTCCCCCTAGTGGTGGTAGCAGACAGGATCTTATCATGTATCTCTGTATACAGGGAGCTCCCCCTAGTGGTGGCTGCAGACAGGATCTTATCATGTATCTCTGTATACAGGGAGCTCCCCCTAGTGGTGGCTGCAGACAGGATCTTATCATGTATCTCTGTATACAGGGAGCTCCCCCGAGTGGTGACTGCAGACAGGATCTTATCATGTATCTCTGTATACAGGGAGCTCCCCCTAGTGGTGGCTGCAGACAGGATCTTATCATGTATCTCTGAATACAGGGAGCTCCCCCTAGTGGTGGCTGCAGACAGGATCTTATCATGTATCTCTGTATACAGGGAGCTCCCCCTAGTGGTGGCTGCAGACAGGATCTTATTATGTATCTCTGTATACAGGGAGCTCCCCCTAGTGGTGGCTGCAGACAGAATCTTATCATGTATCTCTGTATACAGGGAGCTCCCCCTAGTGGTGGCTGCAGACAGGATCTTATCATGTATCTCTGTATACAGGGAGCTCCCCCTAGTGGTGGCTGCAGACAGGATCTTACGTATCTGCTAATACCGATTAGGCGAGATTCCTCTCTGTCGCTGTAAATTGAGACATGATCGTAATCACATTGTTTCTGATACTCCAGAGAAAAGTCTTCAAATACAATCTGCAAAGTGAACACAACAAGGTTATTACATCAGTGTACGGTCTGCAGATGTGGACACTGGGGTTGAGCTGCATTACCAGACACATCCAGATAGACCTAAGTGGCGCTGTTTCTTGAAAATAAGCTCACTGAACTCTAAATAACTATTCTTATTGAATCCTTGGTATTGGACCGTAAAGGGGTAGTAGACATTAATACTATTAATAAGAGATTGTATACAATCACCATGGACCCAAGAAGCCATTTACCTGTATCACGTTCCCTTCTGGCGCTTCTATAACCCAGCGACAGGAAGTGTTACTTGGGTACAACCCGGGATAATTAAGGGTGAAGATTTTTCCTTCCTCTCGTAGCTCCGCAGCGCTGCCGCACCCGGAGCCTATACAACGAAACAGAAGAACTGAGGTCCCGAGCCGGAGACCCCGCAGAACGGCCGTCCAATCACGTCAGCACCCACCTTTCTTCGACGTCGGAGATAACGTAGAAAACTCGAACTCAAACCCGCGACCACTGACGGAACCGTCCGAGATGAAAGACACCGTGACATTCCCGGAGCGGATTATTAGAGGGGACGGCAGGACGTATCCACACAACTTCCCTGAGAAAGGGCAGCAAATGTTTCACCCCATCATTTCCATAGATTTATTCATCAGAAAAGATTGTCGTACGCGACCATTCTATATATTCTCTATGTAATTCTATTACAGTCACTACCTGCATCCACCACTAGGGGGAGCTCACTGCACATAGTGAATCCTGTATTCAGGGAGCTCCCCCTAGTGGTGACTGCAGGCAGCCAGATATTTATCATGTAAAGCTATGGCTATGCAGGGGATTTGGAGCTCTGTATCAGAAAATGGAGCTGTAATCCCCTACATGAACATAATTCATTTGATTCTTAATATAATGGGCAACAAAATAATTTTCATGCATAAATTTAAATATACTTACGGACTTCCTTCTGTTTGACAGTAAAAATCAACGAGTCGTGAGCGCAGGTCACATGATCCTCCAGGTCCAGTTTTACAAATCGGATCTTGATATTCGCAGATGAAATTATTGTCCATCGACATTGACTGCAATGATGACAGATTTAAAGGGGTGATGCAGTGTTAACATGCATATAGTTTATACATGCTCTTTAAGGATAGGAAGAGCTCAAGTTATAGCAGGGAACCATTTACAGATAATTATCTATGACATAAGCAAAATGTTCACTCTTCCCTGTAGGAAACAATTCTACCACTAGGAGGCGGAGGGCTTGTAGAATGACGACAATGTTACCTGTTGTTGGAATAATTGCTGTTAGCATCTAAGGGGTACTTGATGTAACCATGTTTGGCGACAATAGTCAGCGGTCTCGAACTGCAGATGCCTGTAAAATGCAAAATATACAAGATCTATTCTAAGGAGAGAAGAAAGCACACAAATAATGGACAAAATGAGAAGCAGTACTGGTTATAACCACAGGTAGGGGCTATTCTACATGCAAATCACTGCAAGAACAGAGTAACATCACGGCATTCTGTATTCTGGCAGCCACCACCAGGGGGAGCTCCCTGTATACACATATACATGATAAGATCCTGTCTGCAGTCACCACTAGGGGGAGCTCCCTGTATACAGAGATACATGATAAGATCCTGTCTGCAGCCACCACTAGAGGGAGCTCCCTGTATACAGAGATACATGATAAGATCCCGTCTACAGTCACCACTAGGGGGAGCTCCCTGTATACAGAGATACATGATAAGATCCTGTCTACAGTCACCACTAGGGGGAGCTCCCTGTATACAGAGATACATGATAAGATCCTGTCTGCAGCCACCACTAGGGGGAGCTCCCTGTATACAGAGATACATGATAAGATCCTGTCTACAGTCACCACTAGGAGGAGCTCCCTGTATACAGAGATACATGATAAGATCCTGTCTACAGTCACCACTAGGGGGAGCTCCCTGTATACAGAGATACATGATAAGATCCTGTCTGCAGTCACCACTAGGGGGAGCTCCCTGTATACAGAGATACATGATAAGATCCTGTCTACAGTCACCACTAGGAGGAGCTCACTGTATGTGTTATGAAAGGTAGTTCAGTACCACAATGAACATAGAGGTCAGCGCACATACAGTAACATAGTAACATAGTAACATAGTTAGTAAGGCCGAAAAAAGACATTTGTCCATCCAGTTCAGCCTATATTCCATCATAATAAATACCCAGATCTACGTCCTTCTACAGAACCTAATAATTGTATGATACAATATTGTTCTGCTCCAGGAAGACATCCAGGCCTCTCTTGAACCCCTCGACTGAGTTCGCCATCACCACCTCCTCAGGCAAGCAATTCCAGATTCTCACTGCCCTAACAGTAAAGAATCCTCTTCTATGTTGGTGGAAAAACCTTCTCTCCTCCAGACGCAAAGAATGCCCCCTTGTGCCCGTCACCTTCCTTGGTATAAACAGATCCTCAGCGAGATATTTGTAGTGTCCCCTTATATACTTATACATGGTTATTAGATCGCCCCTCAGTCGTCTTTTTTCTAGACTAAATAATCCTAATTTCGCTAATCTATCTGGGTATTGTAGTTCTCCCATCCCCTTTATTAATTTTGTTGCCCTCCTTTGTACTCTCTCTAGTTCCATTATATCCTTCCTGAGCACCGGTGCCCAAAACTGGACACAGTACTCCATGTGCGGTCTAACTAGGGATTTGTACAGAGGCAGTATAATGCTCTCATCATGTGTATCCAGACCTCTTTTAATGCACCCCATGATCCTGTTTGCCTTGGCAGCTGCTGCCTGGCACTGGCTGCTCCAGGTAAGTTTATCATTAACTAGGATCCCCAAGTCCTTCTCACTGTCAGATTTACCCAGTGGTTTCCCAGTCAGTGTGTAATGGTGACATTGATTCCTTCTTCCCATGTGTATAACCTTACATTTATCATTGTTAAACCTCATCTGCCACCTTTCAGCCCAAGTTTCCAACTTATCCAGATCCATCTGTAGCAGAATACTATCTTCTCTTGTATTAACTGCTTTACATAGTTTTGTATCATCTGCAAATATCGATATTTTACTGTGTAAACCTTCTACCAGATCATTAATGAATATGTTGAAGAGAACAGGTCCCAATACTGACCCCTGCGGTACCCCACTGGTCACAGCGACCCAGTTAGAGACTATACCATTTATAACCACCCTCTGCTTTCTATCACTAAGCCAGTTACTAACCCATTTACACACATTTTCCCCCAGACCAAGCATTCTCATTTTGTGTACCAACCTCTTGTGCGGCACGGTATCAAACGCTTTGGAAAAATCGAGATATACCACGTCCAATGACTCACCGTGGTCCAGTCTATAGCTTACCTCTTCATAAAAACTGATTAGATTGGTTTGACAGGAGCGATTTCTCATAAACCCATGCTGATATGGAGTTAAACAGTTATTCTCATTGAGATAATCCAGAATAACATCCCTCAGAAACCCTTCAAATATTTTACCAACAATAGAGGTTAGACTTACTGGCCTATAATTTCCAGGTTCACTTTTAGAGCCCTTTTTGAATATTGGCACCACATTTGCTATGCGCCAGTCCTGCGGAACAGACCCTGTCGCTATAGAGTCACTAAAAATAAGAAATAATGGTTTATCTATTACATTACTTAGTTCTCTTAGTACTCGTGGGTGTATGCCATCCGGACCCGGAGATTTATCTATTTTAATCTTATTTAGCCGGTTTCGCACCTCTTCTTGGGTTAGATTGGTGACCCTTAATATAGGGTTTTCATTGTTTCTTGGGATTTCACCTAGCATTTCATTTTCCACCGTGAATACCGTGGAGAAGAAGGTGTTTAATATGTTAGCTTTTTCCTCGTCATCTACAACCATTCTTTCCTCACTATTTTTTAAGGGGCCTACATTTTCAGTTTTTATTCTTTTACTATTGATATAGTTGAAGAACAGTTTGGGATTAGTTTTACTCTCCTTAGCAATGTGCTTCTCTGTTTCCTTTTTGGCAGCTTTAATTAGTTTTTTAGATAAAGTATTTTTCTCCCTATAGTTTTTTAGAGCTTCAATGGTGCCATCCTGCTTTAGTAGTGCAAATGCTTTCTTTTTACTGTTAATTGCCTGTCTTACTTCTTTGTTTAGCCACATTGGGTTTTTCCTATTTCTAGTCCTTTTATTCCCACAAGGTATAAACCGCTTACACTGCCTATTTAGGATGTTCTTAAACATTTCCCATTTATTATCTGTATTCTCATTTCTGAGGATATTGTCCCAGTCTACCAGATTAAGGGCATCTCTAAGCTGTTCAAACTTTGCCTTCCTAAAGTTCAGTGTTTTTGTGACTCCCTGACAAGTCCCCTTAGTGAAAGACAGGTGAAACTGCACAATATTGTGGTCGCTATTTCCTAAATGCCCAACCACCTGCAGATTTGTTATTCTGTCAGGTCTATTAGATAGTATTAGGTCTAATAATAGACCTATACTATTATAGGTCTGACCTGGCAATAGCCTATAACACTGACCTATTATAGGTCAGTGACCTGGCAATAACCCAAAAAACAAGAACGAGCTCTGAGACGTGGGAACTCTGTTGACCGCAATCCCTAATCCTCTCCAACCACACTAAAGGCAGCCGTGGATTGAGCCTGACGCTCCCTATGCAACTCGGCACGGCCTGAGAAACTAGCTAGCCTGAAGATAGAAAATAAGCCTACCTTGCCTCAGAGAAATACCCCAAAGGAAAAGGCAGCCCCCACATATAATGACTGTGAGTTAAGATGAAAAGACAAACGTAGAGATGAAATAGATTTAGCAAAGTGAGGCCCAACTTTCTGAACAGAGCGAGGATAGGAAAGGTAACTTTGCGGTCAACACAAAACCCTACAAAAACCACGCAAAGGGGGCAAAAAGACCCTCCATACCGAACTAACGGCACGGAGGTACACCCTCTGCATCCCAGAGCTTCCAGTAAGCAGAAAAAAACAAATTGACAAGCTGGACTGAACAAAACAGCAAACAAATAGCAAAGCGAAACTTAGCTATGCAGAGCAGCAGGCCACAGGAACGATCCAGGAGGAAACAGGTCCAATACTAGAACATTATAAAGGCACAGATGATTGGCCTCGGGGAGACCAAAACATCCAACACTGCGGAGACACCATCACGTGTTTCTCAACGCAGTGATTCCAGAACACTGCCCCCATCCCTTATGGGAAATATGCAAATGCAAGTAAAGAAGCTGCGGAGACACCATCACGTGTTTCTCGACGCAAGCAGTGAATAGCCAGGCCTTTTCCCGGGAAGGAACAACCACGGGAAGGGCAGCATCCGATGAAGGAAAGCCACCTATGCCAAGCATGGTATCCATCCACAGACAGCTGTTTCGGGGTTTTTGCCCCTCATCAGTGTGGAGTAGGAATCTGGCTATTAGGAGCAGTGCCTAGTAAAAAGACTATAAAGGCACAGATGATTGGCCTCGGGGAGACCAAAACATCCAACACTGCGGAGACACCATCACGTGTTTCTCAACGCAGTGATTCCAGAACACTGCCCCCATCCCTTATGGGAAATATGCAAATGCAAGTAAAGAAGCTGCGGAGACACCATCACGTGTTTCTCGACGCAAGCAGTGAATAGCCAGGCCTTTCCCCGGGAAGGAACAACCACGGGAAGGGCAGCATCCTATGAAGGAAAGCCACCTATGCCAAGCATGGTATCCATCCACAGACAGCTGTTTCGGGGTTTTTGCCCCTCATCAGTGTGGAGTAGGAATCTGGCTATTAGGAGCAGTGCCTAGTAAAAAGACTATAAAGGCACAGATGATTGGCCTCGGGGAGACCAAAACATCCAACACTGCGGAGACACCATCACGTGTTTCTCAACGCAGTGATTCCAGAACACTGCCCCCATCCCTTATGGGAAATATGCAAATGCAAGTAAAGAAGCTGCGGAGACACCATCACGTGTTTCTCGACGCAAGCAGTGAATAGCCAGGCCTTTCCCCGGGAAGGAACAACCACGGGAAGGGCAGCATCCTAGACAATACTAGAACATTGACTGGAGGCCAGGATCAAAGCACTAGGTGGAGTTAAATAGAACAGCACCTAACGACTTCACCACAACACCTGAGGAAGGAAACTCAGAAGCCGCAGTACCACTTTCCTCCACCAACAGAAGCTCACAGAGAAAACCAGCCGAAGTACCACTTTTGACCACAGGAGGGAGCTCTGCCACAGAATTCACAACATGTATGCAGAGATACATAATAAGATCCTGTCTGCAGTCACCACTAGGGGGAGCTCCCTGTATAAAGAGATACATGATAAGATCCTGTCTGCAGCCACCACTGGGGGGAGCTCTGTTGTGAATTCTGTTGTCGGGCTCCCTCCTGTGGTCATGAATGGTACTTCGGCTGGTTCTATCCATCAGCATGCTGTCTGATTTGTTTGCTCGTATTAAAGGGGCTAGTTGGTTTACCAAGATAGATCTTCGAGGGGCGTATAATCTTGTGCGTATTAAACAAGGCGATGAATGGAAAACAGCATTTAATACGCCCGAGGGCCATTTTGAGTACCTGGTTATGCCATTCGGGCTTTCCAATGCTCCATCAGTATTTCAGTCCTTTATGTATGACATCTTCCGAGAGTACCTGGATAAATTCCTGATTGTGTATTTGGATGATATTTTGGTCTTTTCGGATGATTGGGAGTCTCATGTGAAGCAGGTCAGAATGGTGTTCCAGGTCCTTCGTGCGAATTCCTTGTTTGTGAAGGGGTCAAAGTGTCTCTTTGGAGTTCAGAAGGTTTCATTTTTGGGTTTCATTTTTTCCCCTTCTACTATCGAGATGGACCCTGTTAAAGTCCAGGCCATTTACGATTGGACTCAGCCGACATCTGTGAAGAGCCTGCAAAAGTTCCTGGGCTTTGCTAATTTTTATCGGCGCTTCATCGCTAATTTTTCTAGTGTTGCTAAACCGTTGACTGATTTGACCAAGAAGGGTGCAGCTGTAGAGGCTTTTCAGGAGTTGAAGCGTCGTTTTTCTTCTGCCCCTGTGTAGTGCCAGCCAGATGTTTCGCTCCCGTTTCAGGTTGAGGTTGATGCTTCTGAGATTGGAGCAGGGGCTGTTTTGTCGCAAAGAAGTTCTGATGGCTCGGTGATGAAGCCATGTGCTTTCTTTTCTAGAAAGTTTTCGCCTGCTGAGCGTAATTATGATGTTGGTAATCGTGAGTTGTTGGCCATGAAGTGGGCATTCGAGGAGTGGCGTCATTGGCTTGAAGGAGCCAAGCATCGCGTGGTGGTCTTGACAGATCACAAGAATTTGACTTATCTTGAGTCTGCCAAACGGTTGAATCCGAGACAGGCTCGATGGGCGTTGTTTTTCTCCCGTTTTGATTTTGTGGTTTCGTACCTTCTGGGCTCTAAGAATGTGAAGGCTGATGCCCTGTCAAGGAGTTTTGTGCCTGACTCTCCGGGTGTTCCTGAGCCGGCGGGTATTCTCAAAGAGGGGGTAATTTTGTCTGCCATCTCCCCTGACTTGCGGCGGGTGCTGCAAAAATTTCAGGCTGATAGACCTGACCGTTGCCCAGCGGAGAAACTGTTTGTCCCTGATAAATGGACTAGTAGAGTTATCTCTGAGATTCATTGTTCAGTGTTGGCTGGGCATCCTGGAATCTTTGGTACCAGAGATTTGGTGGCTAGATCCTTTTGGTGGCCGTCTTTGTCACGTGCGTTCTTTTGTGCAGTCCTGTGGGACTTGTGCTCGGGCTAAGCCCTGCTGTTCTCGTGCCAGTGGGTTGCTTTTGCCCTTGCCTGTCCCGAATAGGCCCTGGACGCATATTTCTATGGATTTTATTTCGGATCTCCCCGTCTCTCAAAAGATGTCGGTCATTTGGGTGGTTTGTGATCGCTTTTCTAAGATGGTCCATTTGGTACCTTTGTCTAAATTACCTTCCTCCTCTGATTTGGTGCCATTATTTTTCCAGCATGTGGTTCGTTTACATGGTATCCCGGAGAACATCGTTTCGGACAGAGGTTCTCAGTTTGTTTCGAGGTTTTGGCGATCCTTTTGCGCTAAGATGGGCATTGATTTGTCTTTTTCTTCGGCTTTCCATCCTCAGACAAATGGCCAAACCGAACGAACTAATCAAACTTTGGAAACATATCTGAGATGCTTTGTTTCTGCTGATCAGGATGATTGGGTGTCCTTTTTGCCATTGGTTGAGTTCGCCCTTAATAATCGGGCCAGCTCGGCTACTTTGGTTTCGCCGTTTTTCTGCAATTCTGGTTTCCATCCTCGTTTCTCTTCAGGGAAGGTTGAGTCTTTGGACTGTCCTGGTGTAGATACTGTGGTGGATAGGTTGCAGCAGATTTGGACTCATGTGGTGAACAATTTGACTTTGTCCCAGGAGAAGGCTCAACGTTTCGCTAACCGCCGGTGCTGTGTGGGTCCCCGACTTCGTGTTGGGGATTTGGTTTGGTTGTCGTCTCGTTATGTTCCTATGAAGGTTTCCTCTCCTAAGTTTAAGCCTCGTTTCATTGGTCCGTATAAGATTTCTGAGGTTATCAATCCTGTGTCATTTCGTTTGGCCCTTCCTGCTTCTTTTGCCATCCATAATGTGTTCCATAGGTCGTTATTGCGGAGATACGTGGCGCCTGTGGTTCCATCCGTTGATCCTCCTGCCCCGGTGTTGGTTGATGGGGAGTTGGAGTATGTGGTGGAGAAGATTTTGGATTCTCGTATTTCGAGACGGAAACTCCAGTACCTGGTCAAGTGGAAGGGTTATGGTCAGGAAGATAATTCCTGGGTTTTTGCCTCTGATGTTCATGCTGCCGATCTGGTTCGTGCCTTTCATTTGGCTCATCCTGGTCGGCCTGGGGGCTCTGGTGAGGGTTCGGTGACCCCTCCTCAAGGGGGGGTACTGTTGTGAATTCTGTTGTCGGGCTCCCTCCTGTGGTCATGAATGGTACTTCGGCTGGTTCTATCCATGGACTTCCTCTGGTGGGTGTTTCTGAGTTTCCTTCCACAGGTGACGAGGTTAATTCGTTAGCTGGTTGCTCTATTTAACTCCACTTAGATCTTTGCTCCATGCCACCTGTCAATGTTCCAGTATTGGTCTAGTTCACTCCTGGATCGTTCTTGTGACCTGTCTTCCCAGCAAAAGCTAAGTTCCTGCTTGTTTTTCTTTGGTTTGCTATTTTTCTGTCCAGCTTGCTATTTTTATTGTTGTCTTGCTTGCTGGAAGCTCTGGGACGCAGAGGGAGCGCCTCCGCACCGTGAGTCGGTGCGGAGGGTCTTTTTGCTCCCTCTGCGTGGTCTTTTTGTAGGTTTTTGTGCTGACGGCAAAGCAACCTTTCCTATCATGAGTCTGTTCAGTAAGTCGGGCCTCACTTTGCTAAATCTATTTCATCTCTGTGTTTGTATTTTCATCTTTACTCACAGTCATTATATGTGGGGGGCTGCCTTTTCCTTTGGGGAATTTCTCAGAGGCAAGGTAGGCTTTATTTTTCTATCTTCAGGGCTAGCTAGTTCCTTAGGCTGTGCCGAGTTGCATAGGGAGCGTTAGGAGCAATCCACGGCTATTTCTAGTGTGTGTGATAGGATTAGGGATTGCGGTCAGCAGAGTTCCCACGTCCCAGGAACTATCAGGTCATTCCGTGTGCTCTTAACCACCAGGTCCATTATTGTCCTGACCACCAGGTCATAACAGAGCTCCCTGTATACAGAGATACATGATAAGATCCTGTCTGCAGCCACCACTAGGGGGAGCTCCCTGTATACAGAGATACATGATAAGATCCTGTCTGCAGCCACCACTAGGGGGAGCTCCCTGTATACAGAGATACATGATAAGATCCTGTCTGCAGCCACCACTAGGGGGAGCTCCCTGTATAAAGAGATACATGATAAGATACTGTCTGTAGCCACCACTAGGGGGAGCTCCCTGTTTAAAGAGATACATGATAAGATCCTGTCTGCAGCCAGCACTAAGAGGAGCTCCCTGTATACAGAGATACATGATAAGATCCTGTCTGTAGCCACCACTAGGGGGAGCTCCCTGTATACAGAGATACATGATAAGATCCTGTCTGCAGCCACCACTAGGGGGAGCTCCCTGTATGCAGAGATACAAGATAAGATCCTGTCTGCAGCCACCACTAGGGGGAGCTCCCTGTATACAGAGATACATGATAAGATCCTGTCTGCAGCCACCACTAGGGGGAGCTCCCTGTGTACAGAGATACATGATAAGATCCTGTCTGCAGTCACCACTAGGAGGAGCTCCCTGTATACAGGGATACATGATAAGATCCTGTCTGCAGCCACCACTAGGGGGAGCTCCCTGTATACAGAGATACATGATAAGATCCTGTCTGCAGCTACCACTAGGGGGAGCTCCCTGTATACAGAGATACATGATAAGATCCTGTCTGCAGCCACCACTAGGGGGAGCTCCCTGTATACAGGGATACATGATAAGATCCTGTCTGCAGCCACCACTAGGGGGAGCTCCGTGTATACAGAGATACATGATAAGATCCTATCTGCAGCCACCACTAGGGGGAGCTCCCTGTATGCAGAGATACATGATAAGATCCTGTCTGCAGCCACCACTAGGGGGAGCTCCCTGTATACAGAGATACATGGTAAGATCCTGTCTGCAGCCACCACTAGGGGAGCTCCCTGTATACAGAAATACATGATAAGATCCTGTCTGCAGCCACCACTAGGGGGAGCTCCCTGTATACAGAGATACATGGTAAGATCCTGTCTGCAGCCACCACTAAGGGGAGCTCCCTGTATACAGAGATACATGATAAGATCCTATCTGCAGCCACCACTAAGGGGAGCTCCCTGTATACAGAGATACATGATAAGATCCTGTCTGCAGCCACCACTAGGGGGAGCTCCCTGTATAAAGAGATACATGATAAGATACTGTCTGTAGCCACCACTAGGGGGAGCTCCCTGTATACAGAGATACATGATAAGATCCTGTCTGCAGCCACCACTAAGGGGAGCTCCCTGTATACAGAGATACATGATAAGATCCTGTCTGCAGCCACCACTAGGGGGAGCTCCCTGTATAAAGAGATACATGATAAGATACTGTCTGTAGCCACCACTAGGGGGAGCTCCCTGTTTAAAGAGATACATGATAAGATCCTGTCTGTAGCCACCACTAGGGGGAGCTCCCTGTATACAGAGATACATGATAAGATCCTGTCTGCAGCCACCACTACGGGAGCTCCCTGTATACAGAGATACATGATAAGATCCTGTCTGCAGCCACCACTAAGGGGAGCTCCCTGTATAAAGAGATACATGATAAGATCCTGTCTGTAGCCACCACTAGGGGGAGCTCCCTGTTTAAAGAGATACATGATAAGATCCTGTCTGCAGCCACCACTAGGGGGAGCTCCCTGTATACAGAGATACATGATAAGATCCTGTCTGCAGTCACCACTAGGGGGAGCTCCCTGTATACAGAGATACATGATAAGATCCTGTCTGCAGTCACCACTAGGGGGAGCTCCCTGTATACAGAGATACATGATAAGATCCTGTCTGCAGCCACCACTAGGGGGAGCTCCCTGTGTACATGATAAGATCCTGTCTGCAGTCACCACTAGGGGGAGCTCTCTGTATACAGAGATACATGATAAGATCCTGTCTGCAGCCACCACTAGGGGGAGCTCCCTGTATGCAGAGATACAAGATAAGATCCTGTCTGCAGCCACCACTAGGGGGAGCTCCCTGTGTACAGAGATACATGATAAGATCCTATCTGCAGCCACCACTAGGGGGAGCTCCCTGTATACAGGGATACATGATAAGATCCTGTCTGCAGCCACCACTAGGGGGAGCTCCCTGTATACAGAGAGACATGATAAGATCCTATCTGCAGCCACCACTAGGGGGAGCTCCCTGTATACAGGGATACATGATAAGATCCTGTCTGCAGCCACCACTAGGGGGAGCTCCCTGTATACAGAGATACATGATAAGATCCTGTCTGCAGCCACCACTAGGGGGAGCTCCCTGTATACAGAGATACATGATAAGATCCTGTCTGCAGCCACCACTAGGGGGAGCTCCCTGTATACAGAGATACATGATAAGATCCTGTCTGCAGCCACCACTAGGGGGAGCTCCCTGTATACAGGGATACATGATAAGATCCTGTCTGCAGCCACCACTAGGGGGAGCTCCGTGTATACAGAGATACATGATAAGATCCTATCTGCAGCCACCACTAGGGGGAGCTCCCTGTATGCAGAGATACATGATAAGATCCTGTCTGCAGCCACCACTAGGGGGAGCTCCCTGTATACAGAGATACATGATAAGATCCTATCTGCAGCCACCACTAGGGGGAGCTCCCTGTATACAGAGATACATGATAAGATCCTATCTGCAGCCACCACTAGGGGGAGCTCCCTGTATACAGGGATACATGATAAGATCCTGTCTGCAGCCACCACTAGGGGGAGCTCCCTGTATACAGAGATACATGATAAGATACTGTCTGCAGCCACCACTAGGGGGAGCTCCCTGTATACAGAGATACATGATAAGATCCTGTCTGCAGCCACCACTAGGGGGAGCTCCCTGTATACAGGGATACATGATAAGATCCTGTCTGCAGCCACCACTAGGGGGAGCTCCCTGTATACAGAGATACATGATAAGACCCTATCTGCAGTCACCACTAGGGGGAGCTCCCTGTATGCAGAGATACATGATAAGATCCTATCTGCAGCCACCACTAGGGGGAGCTCCCTGTATACAGAGATACATGATAAGATCCTGTCTGCAGCCACCACTAGGGGGAGCTCCGTGTATACAGAGATACATGATAAGATCCTATCTGCAGCCACCACTAGGGGGAGCTCCCTGTATGCAGAGATACATGATAAGATCCTGTCTGCAGCCACCACTAGGGGGAGCTCCCTGTATACAGAGATACATGATAAGATCCTATCTGCAGCCACCACTAGGGGGAGCTCCCTGTATGCAGAGATACATGATAAGATCCTGTCTGCAGCCACCACTAGGGGGAGCTCCCTGTATACAGAGATACATGATAAGATCCTGTCTGCAGTCACCACTAGGGGGAGCTCCCTGTATACAGAGATACATGATAAGATCCTGTCTGCAGCCACCACTAGGGGGAGCTCCCTGTATACAGAGATACATGATAAGACCCTATCTGCAGCCACCACTAGGGGGAGCTCCCTGTATGCAGAGATACATGATAAGATCCTGTCTGCAGCCACCACTAGGGGGAGCTCCCTGTATACAGAGATACATGATAAGATCCTGTCTGCAGTCACCACTAGGGGGAGCTCCCTGTATACAGAGATACATGATAAGACCCTATCTGCAGCCACCACTAGGGGGAGCTCCCTGTATGCAGAGATACATGATAAGATCCTGTCTGCAGCCACCACTAGGGGGAGCTCCCTGTATACAGAGATACATGATAAGATCCTGTCTGCAGTCACCACTAGGGGGAGCTCCTTGTATACAGAGATACATGATAAGATCCTGTCTGCAGCCACCACTAGGGGGAGCTCCCTGTATGCAGAGATACATGATAAGATCCTGTCTGCAGCCACCACTAGGGGGAGCTCCCTGTATACAGAGATACATGATAAGATCCTGTCTGCAGTCACCACTAGGGGGAGCTCCCTGTATACAGAGATACATGATAAGATCCTGTCTGCAGTCACCACTAGGGGGAGCTCCCTGTATACAGAGATACATGATAAGATCCTGTCTGCAGTCACCACTAGGGGGAGCTCCCTGTATACAGAGATACATGATAAGATCCTGTCTGCAGTCACCACTAGGGGGAGCTCCCTGTATACAGAGATACATGATAAGATCCTATCTGCAGCCACCACTAGGGGGAGCTCCCTGTATGCAGAGATACATGATAAGATCCTGTCTGCAGTCACCACTAGGGGGAGCTCCCTGTATACAGAGATACATGATAAGATCCTGTCTGCAGTCACCACTAGGGGGAGCTCCCTGTATACAGAGATACATGATAAGACCCTATCTGCAGCCACCACTAGGGGGAGCTCCCTGTATGCAGAGATACATGATAAGATCCTGTCTGCAGTCACCACTAGGGGGAGCTCTGCATCAGGAAATGCTCCAAGTTTTATAAAGATATTAGCGCAGTAATCGGCATAGAGTTTTGGGATTATTCGGACCGATACGATCATGTCAGATGAGAGGTGGTCACGGCTTCGCTCTCCGTACCGATACACATTTCAGTCCCGCGTAGTCCTGGCTTATTTTAGGGCGACTTACTGTCAGATGATGAATTTCTTATGAAGTCCACGAGTGCAGACACTCTGGAGTAAACGGCCGGAGACCCGAGAGCGGCATCATTGGTCATGAACGCTCCCCAAGTTCTTCCACAACCAGCGCCCCAGGACGTACTGCCGACCAAGACCCAAGTACCGGACCGCCGCCTGCAAACTAGGGGTCCTCCAGAGTCTCCCTGAGATAAATCACATGACCAAATTATAGCACAAGTCAATGTCTAAGAAGAAACGTTAAGTTTTCTCCATTTTTGACACAAGGATTTCCCCTTTTCTTACTTGGTTTCCCTCATGTGACTTCCTGTTAATGCCTCCCTACTTCCTGTTTATGAGTGGGAGGGGCTAAAACAAGTCTGTGCAGCATGGAGAGGCAGTGTATTGTATAACATATGAACTACAAGAAGAGAAATGAACAGACATGTGTCATATTAGAGCTCACACCCACGCAGTGCCATCTAGAAAGCCCACCTGACAAGCGTCTCTGCCCCCGTCTGGGAAGCCGGCACACAGCATTGATTCGTGGAGGGCTGGGAGCCCCATGGTGTCGAGCACAGATCTGCAGGTTTCGTCGTCCAGTATGGGCAGGCTCAGCTCCTGCAGGATGTTGGCGAGCTCCCCGCCTGAAAATAATAAGTTCATGACAAAGATATCTGGAAAAGATGTGGGAGGGGCATAGTCAAGTCTTGTCCTTAAAGGGGTTGTCCATACACTTTAACAGAGCCAAGCTCCAATACCAAACACTTCCATGGACAAGGGTGGCGTCATTTCATAGCGAAAGCAGTCATGTTTTTGTGATCCTGGACAGCCCCTTTAAGCTACCAACCACCAATATGGCAGCCATATTGGTTGTGGCCGAACTGGATTTTATATATGTAAGCCGGTAAACTTACTCTCGTTAACCCTTCCCCATCCGCTGGTCACACACAAAGTCCCGGGCTCAGTCTTCTCCCCCACTTGTGGTAAGCACACTCGCTGGACCCGAGACCCTGAGACAAGGAGCAGAGGGAATTTAAAGGTACAGTGCACTTTCAGGCCTCAGCTGAGAGTTATACTATTTGTTATAAAGCTGACAACTGACAACCCTTTGCCTACGTTTTGACTGTTATTACCAAGGCTGAGAAGAGGAGCAGCACCCAAGATATCTACAATAGGAGCCTCCATGACACTCACCCAGGATGACCGGCCGCCGCAGATAGACCAGTGCGATGTCGTAACGCATACTCCCATCGTGCTTGTACTCTGGATGCAGCCTCACCCCAGACACGGGGATTTCTTGCTGCTCAGGGTCCACGCTGCTCTGGTCGTACTCTCCAGCGACCACCAACAAGTGTTGGATTTTGTTACTGGAAATAAGAAATGATGGGAGTTGAAAGTGGACATGATCTACAGGACAGCGGCACAGCCCAGCTATGCTATCATTCTATAATGGAGGCATTGGGGCCAAGGAGGATTGCCACGTGTGGGCACTGGTTATGATGAGGATGACTAAAGGTGCTGATGGCCACCTAAAGGGACTGGGGTCCATGACTATGAAAGCTGCACATAGGAACAAGGGTCCTGGAGGATGATGGCCGCCTATAGGAACTGGGGTAAATGATGATGATGACCTCCTACATATCCTGATGCAAATGATGGTCGTTTATGGGCCCAGAGGACCTCGACGATCCTCTGTTTGGGCCCAGAGGACCTCGACGATCCTCTGTTTGGGCCCAGAGGACCTCGACGATCCTCTGTTTGGGCCCAGAGGACCTCGACGATCCTCTGTTTGGGTCCAGAGGACCTCGACGATCCTCTGTTTGGGTCCAGAGGACCTCGACTATCCTTTGTTTGGGCCCAGAAGACCTCGACGGTCCCCTTTCGTGCCCAGAGGACCTCGACGGTCCCCTTTCGTGCCCAGAGGACCTCGACGGTCCCCTTTCGTGCCCAGAGGACCTCGACGGTCCCCTTTCGTGCCCAGAGGACCTCGACGGTCCCCTTTCGTGCCCAGAGGACCTCGACGGTCCCCTTTCGTGCCCAGGGGACCTCGACGGTCCCCTTTCGGTCACTGTGGAGTCACCTTTGATCTCGGCGTTTGGCTGATACTCACTTATCTGCAGGATACACACAGTGAGCGGCGGTCACCACCAGGTTTCTCTCTACAATAGCTCCCCCGCAGATGTGTCTTTCATAAAACTTTATTGACACCTGGATAAGAAAACAACCCAAATATCTGATTTTCCAGTTTCTTTTTTGTAGCTCAAATGTTTATCGCATCTTTCTTTAAACCTAATTGTGATGGAGATTTGGCTGTGACTGGAGGATAATGTGCTCGTTTCCTACATAACATGCGAACGTCCTTGCGTTACTCTTACAGTCCAAGGCTGTCCACCAATCGGTGCGTCTGCTCCCCCGACGACACGCGAGTTCGCTTGTATCAGGTTTGCCGTTTTCCTCAAGGGTTGAATACCGCACTTCACCCCTGGGAAGAATAATCAGGAAATTAAAAAAAAAACCTTAAACGGGTGTGAGAACTTGTGCAACATTATAATTGCTCCAAAGTAATTAAAATCTTTAGAAAAAAAAATGTTTTAATGTTTTCTGTATGTAGCACCTGTACAGACCAATGTTTCCATCAGTCTTCACAACTCATGGGGTTTGTTTTCTGTCCACAGACAACTATACTCTGCACAGGAGCTGCATACACAAAACGGTCCAATGTCTGAAATTCTAAGGGTCTGTGCACACGTTGCCGATTTGCCTGTGGAATTCCCTCTCTTGCCAGAAAACGCAGGTGCGTTTTTTGCTGCGTTTTTTCTATCCGCCAATGAAAGTCTTGCCAACGGATTACATACAGAACATTGTTTTGGGAACATTTCTGCGTATTGAGCCCGTAAAAAACGGACTGTATTTTCTTATGCCAAGTGTGACGCCGGCCTGAGATAGATAGATAGATAGATAGATAGATAGATGTAGATAGATATATGGATAGCTAGGCTACTTTCACATATCAGTTTTTTTCCCGTCAGGCGAATTTTTGAAAAAATGGTTCCGTTGCAAATAGTGAAAAACTGATGCAATTGATCCGTTTTTTTTTTTTAAAAGAGCGAACGGAAAATGTACATGATTTGAATGGAAACATGCATGAAAAAATGGATTCGGAGTCCGGATTCATCATTTCACATCTCAGTTTCATACGTTTTTCACTGGATCTGTCTGTGCGTTTTTTCTCCGTCCGGCGGAAAGCGGAAACAGCTGTTCTGACGGATCCGGCAAAAAACAGATGAACCTGTGGCCATCAGGCGCAATCCGGCACTAATACAACTCTATGAGAAAAAAACGGATCCGGCGGAAAAAAAACGGATCCGTGTTTTTTCAAAACTCGCCGGATTGTGTCTGATGGCAAAAACCTGATGTGTGAAAGTAGCCAGATAGATATATGGATAGAAACATCTATGTATCTATAGATATATCTATAGATAGGCCGATGTTGATTAATGAACATAAAGAAAAAGACGGGGAAAAAAACGGCGTGGGCTCCCCTCCCCCCCCCCCCAACTACAAATACCAGTCCGCAGCCGCCCCAGGAATGGCGTATCTGTAAGACAATGGCTCCTGCAGTGCATCAATGAGAGGTTACCTTAGTTCGCTGGTCTCACTTTATGGCATTGCTCACACAGCAGTGCCACAAGGGAGACTAGTGACTATTTTTTACAGTGGCGGAGGAATACAGTGCGGAAGGATACCTCCCTCCCTTCATTGTATTCCTGGAGCCCCTGGAGAGTGGTCGCATCAGCTGATGCTGCTGCTCTCCATGGTAGATCGTGGATTTCTGCGGATCAGGGAGTATAGTGTTTGTTATTTTAATATTTTTTACAGATGACACTGGCTTAGGGGAACAAAGTGACAAGTGATGGTGAGTATGTACTCTATGTTATATGTACTGTATGTTATATGTATGTATTGTATGTATTGTATGTCTATATGTTGTATGTTGTATGTTCTGTCATATGTTGTATGTTCTGTCATATGTTGTATGTCCGTATGCCACTGTAGCAGGCATAGCGCAATGGGACTTGTAGTCCCATCGGACGATGCCTGTACGCGCACACACCCTCAAGGACCCCCACACAGCCCGCCGCAAACCCCTGAAAGCCCGCCGCAGACCCCCAGCAGCCTCGCACAGACCCCCGACAGCCCCGCGATCGCCGCAGACCCCCAGCAGCCCCGCGATCGCCGCACACACACAAACACCCGCACATCGCCCACACACACAGTCTCCGCCCACACACACAGTCTCCGCCCACACACACAGTCTCCGCCCACACACACAGTCTCCGCCCACACACACAGTCTCCGCCCACACACACAGTCTCCGCCCACACACAGTCTCCGCCCACACACAGTCTCCGCCCACACACACAGTCTCCGCCCACACACACAGTCTCCGCCCACACACTTCCCCCCTCCTGATCTGCAGCATTTCTCACAGCAAAATCGCAGCTCTTTTTTAGATCTGCGGTTTTGCTGCGGATGTGCCCGACTCAATACAAGTTAACGGGTGCAGAAACGCTGCAGATCCGCACAAATAAATGACATCCTCCTTCTTTTAACCCGCAGTGTGGAGTTTTCCGCACCATTAGCACAGCATTTTTTTTTTTTTGTCCATTGATTTACATTGTACTGTAAATCACTTGCGGATCTGCTGCGCTTCCACGTGGAAAAAAAAACGCTGCGAATCCGCAGGAAATCCGCAACGTGTGCACATGGCCTAAAACTAGGTAACCTAGGTAAATTACTGTTTTTTTATTTTATTTTTTGGTTCTCAAGCGTTTCCCAAAACATTGAACAAAAAGTGATATAAACAACGTAGGTAAACATGTTCGACACACACACACAAAAAAAATCTGAGGCCTTAAAAAAAAAAAAAAAGTTATGCCATTTTCTAAAAAAGTTCTGATTTTTTCTTTTTTAAGTACCAAAATATAAAAAAACAAATCTACAAGTTTGGTTTCGCCGCTTCCTGCTTCTGCAGGGGCCACAGAGAGTCCTGGTAGGTGAACACGATTGAATTTGTTACTTTTAACATATCCCGTCCCATGGGAAAGGATTTATTTTACCCCCAAAATAATCTCTTTACAGGGGTTAATGCTATGAGCGACATCACTAGTCCTTAACAAACAGGCAGTCCCTGCGTGTGTGGCGGCTGTCGACCAGCCGTGGCGACTCAAACATTTTTTTTTCCAAGCACGCCAAAAGTACTCGTTTAGGATATGAGCAACCTTATCCGAGCACGCTCGCTAATCGTTAGCGGTAACTCATACCTTCCTCCACCAGGGGGCACCACTTGAAAATATAGCAGAATTTACCACTGCCCCTTAGATGGGCTTTGGCCCCGCTGCCCCTTATCCAACTAGTATGCAAAAATTAGAAGTCAACTGACCTGCGGTTCCTGGCGAAGCGGACCATCTCCCCGCTACGACTGGAGAGGATGGGGACCCATCTGTGATACCTGCACATAACACCAGGATACATGAGACCGGGGTGTATATATATATATATATATATACACACACCGTACACACGGACCCTATCGCCACTCATGGAGGAGGCCTGAGGGTCCCACCACAAGGTGAAGGTGGGTTAACTCAAAGTGTCAACTTCCAACCCACAAACTAGTAATCCTGGCAGATAAATACCAAAGGAGGAAGACTCCGAGGACTCACCCGAGGGCAGACGTAGGATCAGTAATAACAAGACCCACAAAGCCATGGACTCCACAGCCAGAAGTCCTCCAGGAACCAGCGGAGCCTCCAGGATAATCAGCCGCTTGGTCCATGGAGATTGCAGACAGGTGGAGACATCCAAACCGAGGTGCGGAACCTGGGGTGAAACAAGGTCCAGTCCGGAAAATGTGTAATACTCAACTTCTGCCAGTAGGGCGGCGTCCTGGAGGACGATATATACAGGACATAGATGAGTAATAATAACAACTAGCGGTGAGCGAGCGCTAACATTTTCCAGAGCGAGGTACTCGAATCGAGGAGGTCGGACGCTCAGAAAGGCTCAACTCGAGTCCTGAGCATAATGGAAGTCAATGGAAAACTCGAAACCTAACAGGAGGGCAGGAAAATGGCTGAAATGGATGGAAAATGGCCCGGAGGAGACCCCTGGACGCATGTCTGACTCACAGGTCCCCGCTGGGGACAATGTCAGAGTGTTACGCCACTTTTACGGACTGACAATAAAACATACAAAACCAAAGATAAAGATAAAATAGATTTTACGGGAAAAAAATGTTATTAAACGTTCCGTCCTGTGTAATGACTTGTATGTAAGGCAAAATTTAAAAAAAAAGAGGAAAAAAAACTCTCCTCCTCCTCCTCCACCCCGCACTAGCCGGCTGCCATCTCTCACCGTATTTCCCCGTAGCCTAGGACTACAGGAGATGACATAGTAGAGGGGCACAAAGCACTGCACCCCCCGGTCGTCACCGATAAATGTAATTTCACCATGTTACTCCCTTATCTGGGCTGTGGGGTGTGTGACATGGTCAGATGCATCCTGTGTAATGTGTGGAGGACGGACATCGCGAGAACTGCCAAACATTAGAAGGAAGGGGGACCCCGATACACCCCGAATTATGATGGAGGCCTCATACACATCCTGTTACAATTGTTAGGACGTGGGACTCCCCGACTGGTAAAGCCTATGCACTAAGTGTAAAGGTTAAATACATTCACCCCTGGCGGAGTATACATATACACAGTACATGTAAGAGAGTTGTGGAGGTAGGCCTCATACACACCCTGTAACAATTATGAAGGAGGGCTGCCTGTTTACCTTCTAAAAATTTTGATCGAGGGCCTAATGATAATTTTTGTGGACTATGGGGTGCATTATGCTGTATGGACTATGGGGTGCATTATACTGTATGGACTATGGGGTGCATTATACTGTATGGACTATGGTGTGCATTATACTGTATGTACTATGGTGTGCATAATGCTGTATGTACTATGGAGTGCATTATACTGTATGGACTATGGGGTGCATTATGCTGTATGGACTATGGGGTGCATTATACTGTATGTACTATGGTGTGCATTATACTGTATGTACTATGGAGTGCATTATACTGTATGCACTATGCGGTGCATTATGCTGTATGGGCTATGGGGTTCATTATACTGTATGGACTATGGGGTGCATTATATTGTATGGACTATGGGGTGCATTATACTGTATGTACTATGGTGTGCATTATACTGTATGTACTATGGTGTGCATTATGCTGTATGTACTATGGTGTGCATTATGCTGTATGTACTATGGTGTGCATTATACTGTATGGACTATGGGGTGCATTATACTGTATGGACTATGGGGTGCATTATACTGTATGGACTATGGGGTGCATTATACTGTATGGACTATGGGGTGCATTATACTGTATGTACTATGGTGTGCATTATGCTGTATGTACTATGGAGTGCATTATACTGTATGGACTATGGGGTGCATTATACTGTATGGGCGCATTATACTGTATGGACTATGGGGTGCATTATACTGTATGGACTATGGGGTGCATTATACTGTATGGACTATGGGGTGCATTATACTGTATGGACTATAGGGTGCATTATGCTGTATGGGCTATGGGGTGCATTATACTGTGTGGACTATGGAGTGCATTATACTGTATGGGCTATGGAGTGCATTATGCTGTATGAACTATGGGGTGCATTATACTGTATGGGCTATGGGGTGCATTATACTGTATGGGCTATGGGGTGCATTATGCTGTATGTACTATGGGGTGCATTATACTGTATGGGCTATGGAGTGCATTATGCTGTATGGGCTATGGAGTGCATTATACTGTATGGACTATGGGGCGCATTATACTGTATGGACTATGGGGTGCATTATACTGTATGGACTATGGGGTGCATTATACTGTATGTACTATGGGGTGCATTATACTGTATGGACTATAGGGTGCATTATGCTGTATGGGCTATGGGGTGCATTATACTGTGTGGACTATGGGGTGCATTATACTGTATGGACTATAGGGTGCATTATGCTGTATGGGCTCTAGAGTGCATTATACTGTATTGACTGTGTACTGCATTAAACTGTATGGGATTTGGGGTGTATTATACTGTATGGACTATGGGGTGCATTATACTGTATGGGCTATGGGGTGCATTATACTGTATGAATTATGGGGTGCATTATACTGTATGGTCAATGGGGTGCTTTATACTGTATGGGTTATAGGTGCATTATACTGTATGGGCTATGGAGTGCATTATACTTTATTGACTATGGAGTGCATTATACTTTATTGACTATGGGGTGCATTATGCTGCATGGAGGACTATGTGGGGGCTATTATAATATTTTGAGGGCTGTGTGGGAGCCTTTAAACTGTATGCAAGCAATTATACAGTGTGAAGGTTTGTGTGGGGTCCATTATACTGTGTGGAAGGCTGTGAGGGGGCCATTATAGAATGTGGACCACTATATTGTATTTGGCCCATTATACTGCATGGGGGGCTGTGTAGGGGTCACAGTTGGGGGATCATACTGTGTTGGGGTCACCATACTTTTTTGGGGCAGTTGAAGGATGGGGTACTGTTGTGAATTCTGTGGCAGAGCTCCCTCCTGTGGTCACAAGTGGTACTTCGGCTGGTTCTCTCTGTGAGCTTCCGTTGGTGGAGGAAAGTGGTACTGCGGCTTCTGAGTTTCCTTCCTCAGGTGATGTGGTGAAGTCGTTAGGTGCTGCTCTATTTAACTCCACCTAGTGCTTTGATCCAGGCCTCCAGTCAATGTTCTAGTATTGGACCTGTTTCCTCCTGGATCGTTCCTGTGGCCTGCTGCTCTGCATAGCTAAGTTCCTCTTTGCTATTTGTTTGCTGTTTTTTTCTGTCCAGCTTGTCAATTTGTTTTTTTTCTGCTTGCTGGAAGCTCTGGGACGCAGAGGGTGTACCTCCGTGCCGTTAGTTCGGTACGGAGGGCCTTTTTGCCCCCTTTGCGTGGTTTTTGTATGGTTTTGTGTTGACCGCAAAGTTACCTTTCCTATCCTCGCTCTGTTCAGAAAGTTGGGCCTCACTTTGCTAAATCTATTTCATCTCTATGTTTGTCTTTTCATCTTAACTCACAGTCATTATATGTGGGGGCTGCCTTTTCCTTTGGGGTATTTCTCTGAGGCAAGGTAGGCTTATTTTCTATCTTCAGGCTAGCTAGTTTCTCAGGCCGTGCCGAGTTGCATAGGGAGCGTTAGGCGCAATCCACGGCTGCCTTTAGTGTTGTTGGAGAGGATTAGGGATTGCGGTCAACAGAGTTCCCACGTCTCAGAGCTCGTTCTTGTTTTTTGGGTTATTGCCAGGTCACTGTATGTGCACTGACCTCTATGTCCATTGTGGTACTGAATTACCTTTCATAACAGTACTGGAGGCCAAAAGTACTAATGATTCCCAATAGAGGGAAAAAAGAAGTTTTGAGACCATTTTTTTTTCTTTGCACTGTGTTTTGCCTTTTTTTTCCCCTAGAAATTTGGGTGGTTCAGGACACAGGTGTAGCAATGGACATTAAAGGTCTGTCTTCATGTGTGGATCAGCTCACGGCAAGAGTACAAAGTATTCAAGACTTTGTGGTTCAGAATTCTATGTTAGAACCGAGAATTCCTATTCCTGATTTGTTTTTTGGAGATAGAACTAAATTTCTGAGTTTCAAAAATAATTGTAAACTATTTCTGGCTTTGAAACCTCGCTCCTCTGGTGACCCAGTTCAACAAGTTAGGATCGTTATTTCTTTTTTGCGTGGCGACCCTCAGGACTGGGCATTTTCTCTTGCGTCAGGAGATCCTGCATTAATTAATATCGATGCATTTTTCCTGGCGCTCGGATTGCTGTACGATGAGCCTAATTCTGTGGATCAGGCAGAGAAGAATTTGCTGGCTCTGTGTCAGGGTCAGGATGAAATAGAGGTAGATTGTCAGAAATTTAGAAAGTGGTCCGTACTCACTCAGTGGAATGAAGGTGCGCTCGCAGCTATTTTCAGAAAAGGTCTCTCTGAAGCCCTTAAGGATGTCATGGTGGGATTTCCTATGCCTGCTGGTCTGAATGAGTCTATGTGTTTGGCCATTCAGATCGGTCGACGCTTGCGCGAGCGTAAATCTGTGCACCATTTGGTGGTATTACCTGAGCTTAAACCTGAGCCTATGCAGTGCGATAGGACTTTGACCAGAGTTGAACGGCAAGAACACAGACGTCTGAATGGGCTGTGTTTCTACTGTGGTGATTCCACTCATGCTATCTCTGATTGTCCTAAGTGCACTAAGCGGTTCGCTAGGTCTGCCACCATTGGTACGGTACAGTCAAAATTTCTTCTGTCTGTTACCTTGATCTGCTCTTTGTCATCGTATTCTGTCATGGCATTTGTGGACTCAGGCGCTGCTCTGAATTTGATGGACTTGGAGTATGCTAGGCGTTGTGGGTTTTTCTTGGAGCCCTTGCAGTGTCCTATTCCATTGAGAGGAATTGATGCTACGCCTTTGGCCAAGAATAAGCCTCAGTACTGGACCCAGCTGACCATGTGCATGGCTCCTGCACATCAGGAGGTTATTCGCTTTCTGGTGTTGCATAATCTGCATGATGTGGTCGTGATGGGGTTGCCATGGCTACAAGTCCATAATCCAGTATTAGATTGGAAATCCATGTCTGTGTCCAGCTGGGGTTGTCAGGGGGTACATGGTGATGTCCCTTTTCTGACTATTTCGTCTGACCCCTTCTGAGGTTCCTGAGTTCTTGTCTGATTACCGGGATTTATTTGATGAGCCCAAGTCCGATACCCTACCTCCGCATAGGGATTGTGATTGTGCTATCGATTTGATTCCTGGTAGTAAATTCCCAAAAGGTCGACTGTTTAATTTATCTGTGCCTGAGCACGCCGCTATGCGGAGTTATGTGAAGGAGTCTTTGGAGAAGGGGCATATTCGCCCGTCATCGTCGCCATTAGGAGCAGGGGGTTTTTTTGTAGCCAAGAAGGATGGTTCACTGAGACCTTGTATTGATTACCGTCTTCTAAATAAGATCACGGTTAAATTTCAGTACCCCTTGCCATTGTTATCTGATTTGTTTGCTCGGATTAAGGGGGCTAGTTGGTTCACCAAGATAGATCTTCGTGGTGCGTATAATCTTGTGCGTATTAAGCGAGGCGATGAGTGGAAAACTGCATTTAATACGCCCGAGGGCCATTTTGAGTATCTAGTAATGCCATTCGGACTTGCCAATGCTCCATCAGTGTTTCAGTCCTTTATGCATGACATCTTCCGAGAGTACCTGGATAAATTCCTGATTGTGTACTTAGATGACATTTTGATCTTCTCGGATGATTGGGAGTCTCATGTGAAGCAGGTCAGAACGGTGTTTCAGGTCCTGCGTGCTAATTCTTTGTTTGTGAAGGGATCAAAGTGTCTCTTTGGTGTTCAGAAGGTTTCATTTTTGGGGTTCATCTTGTCCCCTTCTACTATCGAGATGGAACCTGTTAAGGTCCAAGCCATCCATAATTGGACTCAGCCGACATCTCTGAAAAGTCTGCAAAAGTTCCTGGGCTTTGCTAATTTTTATCGTCGCTTCATCTGCAATTTTTCTAGTATTGCTAAACCATTGACCGATTTGACCAAGAAAGGTGCTGATTTGGTCAATTGGTCTTCTGCTGCGGTGGAAGCTTTTCAAGAGTTGAAGCGTCGTTTTTCTTCTGCCCCTGTGTTGTGTCAACCAGATGTTTCGCTTCCGTTCCAGGTCGAGGTTGATGCTTCTTAGATTGGAGCAGGGGCTGTTTTGTCGCAGAGAAGTTCTGATTGCTCGGTGATGAAACCATGCGCCTTCTTTTCCAGGAAGTTTTCGCCTGCTGAGCGAAATTATGATGTGGGCAATCGAGAGTTGCTGGCCATGAAGTGGGCATTCGAGGAGTGGCGTCATTGGCTTGAAGGAGCTAAGCATCGCGTGGTGGTCTTGACTGATCATAAGAACTTGACTTATCTCGAGTCCGCCAAGCGGTTGAATCCTAGACAAGCCCGTTGGTCGTTGTTTTTTGCCCGTTTTGACTTTGTGATTTCATACCTTCCGGGCTCTAAAAATGTGAAGGCGGATGCTCTGTCTAGGAGTTTTGTGCCCGACTCTCCGGGTGTATCTGAGCCGGCGGGTATCCTCAAAGAGGGAGTAATTGTGTCTGCCATCTCCCCTGATTTGCGGCGGGTGCTGCAAAAATTTCAGGCTAATAAACCTGATCGTTGCCCAGCGGAGAAACTGTTTGTCCCTGATAGGTGGACGAATAAAGTTATCTCTGAGGTTCATTGTTCGGTGTTGGCTGGTCATCCTGGAATCTTTGGTACCAGAGAGTTAGTGGCTAGGTCCTTTTGGTGGCCATCTCTGTCGCGGGATGTGCGTACTTTTGTGCAGTCCTGTGGGATTTGTGCTCGGGCTAAGCCCTGCTGTTCTCGTGCCAGTGGGTTGCTTTTGCCCTTGCCGGTCCCGAAGAGGCCTTGGACACATATCTCTATGGATTTTATTTCAGATCTTCCCGTCTCTCAAAAGATGTCAGTCATTTGGGTGGTCTGTGATCGCTTCTCTAAGATGGTCCATTTGGTACCCTTGTCTAAATTGCCTTCCTCCTCTGATTTGGTGCCATTGTTTTTCCAGCATGTGGTTCGTTTACATGGCATTCCAGAGAATATCGTTTCTGACAGAGGTTCCCAGTTTGTTTCGAGGTTTTGGCGAGCCTTTTGTGGTAGGATGGGCATTGACTTGTCTTTTTCCTCGGCTTTCCATCCTCAGACTAATGGCCAGACCGAACGAACCAATCAGACCTTGGAAACATATCTGAGATGCTTTGTTTCTGCTGATCAGGATGACTGGGTGTCCTTTTTGCCTTTGGCTGAGTTCGCCCTTAATAATCGGGCCAGTTCGGCTACCTTGGTTTCACCGTTTTTCTGCAACTCTGGGTTCCATCCTCGTTTCTCTTCAGGGCAGGTTGAGTCTTCGGACTGTCCTGGTGTGGATACTGTGGTGGACAGGTTGCAGCAGATTTGGACTCATGTAGTGGACAATTTGACTTTGTCCCAGGAGAAGGCTCAACGTTTCGCTAACCGCCGGTGCTGTGTGGGTCCCCGACTTCGTGTTGGGGACTTGGTTTGGTTATCTTCTCGTCATATTCCTATGAAGGTTTCCTCTCCTAAGTTTAAACCTCGTTCTATTGGTCCGTATAGGATTTCTGAGGTTCTTAATCCTGTGTCTTTTCGTCTGACCCTTCCAGATTCTTTTTCCATACATAACGTATTCCATAGGTCATTGTTGCGGAGATACGTGGCAACTATGGTTCCATCTGTTGATCCTCCTGCCCCGGTTTTGGTGGAGGGGGAGTTGGAGTATATTGTGGAGAAGATTTTGGATTCTCGTGTTTCAAGGCGGAAACTCCAGTATCTGGTTAAGTGGAAGGGTTATGCTCAGGAAGATAATTCCTGGGTCTTTGCCTCTGATGTCCATGCTCCCGATCTTGTTCGTGCCTTTCATATGGCTCATCCTGGTCGTCTTGGGAGCTCTGGTGAGGGTTCGGTGACCCCTCCTCAAGGGGGGGGTACTGTTGTGAATTCTGTGGCAGATCTCCCTCCTGTGGTCACAAGTGGTACTTCGGCTGGTTCTCTCTGTGAGCTTCCGTTGGTGGAGGAAAGTGGTACTGCAGCTTCTGAGTTTCCTTCCTCAGGTGATGTGGTGAAGTCGTTAGGTGCTGCTCTATTTAACTCCACCTAGTGCTTTGATCCGGGCCTCCAGTCAATGTTCTAGTATTGGACCTGTTTCCTCCTGGATCGTTCCTGTGGCCTGCTGCTCTACATAGCTAAGTTCCTCTTTGCTATTTGTTTGCTGTTTTTTTCTGTCCAGCTTGTCAATTTGTTTTTTTTTCTGCTTGCTGGAAGCTCTGGGACGCAGAGGGTGTACCTCCGTGCCGTTAGTTCGGTACGGAGGGTCTTTTTGCCCCCTTTGCGTGGTTTTTGTAGGGTTTTGTGTTGACCGCAAAGTTACCTTTCCTATCCTCGCTCTGTTCAGAAAGTTGGGCCTCACTTTGCTAAATCTATTTCATCTCTATGTTTGTCTTTTCATCTTAACTCACAGTCATTATATGTGGGGGCTGCCTTTTCCTTTGGGGTATTTCTCTGAGGCAAGGTAGGCTTATTTTCTATCTTCAGGCTAGCTAGTTTCTCAGGCCGTGCCGAGTTGCATAGGGAGCGTTAGGCGCAATCCACGGCTGCCTTTAGTGTTGTTGGAGAGGATTAGGGATTGCGGTCAACAGAGTTCCCACGTCTCAGAGCTCGTTCTTGTTTTTTGGGTTATTGCCAGATCACTGTATGTGCGCTGACCTCTATGTCCATTGTGGTACTGAATTACCTTTCATAACAGGGTACAGTAGGGTCATCATACTGTGTGTGTGGAGGAATTCACTGTGGGGTATCTTAGTGTTCGTGGGGCACTTTATGAGTGCAATGAAAGGAAAATCTAGGGCTCCAGTAGGAGGAATGTTAGCTCACAGAACCACACAGCAGGTGCAGTAATAGGAACACATACGTCAGCAGAGGCTTAGTATTGGGGTATCAGGGGCAGTAATAGGGACACATACGGCAGCAGCGGCTCAGTATTGGGGTATCAGGTGCAGTAATAGGGACACATAAGGCAGCAGTGGCTCAGTATTGGAGTATCAGGTGCAGTAATAGGGTCACATACGGCAGCAGCGGCTCAGTATTGGGGTATCAGGGGCAGTAATAGGGACACATAAGGCAGCAGTGGCTCAGTATTGGGGTATCAGGTGGAGTAATAGGGTCACACACGGCAGCAGCGGCTCAGTATCGGGGTATCAGGTGGAGTAATAGGGACACATACGGCAGCAGCGGCTCAGTATCGGGGTATCAGGTGGAGTAATAGGGACACATACGGCAGCAGCGGCTTAGTATTGGGATATCAGGTGCAGTAATAGGGACACATACGGCAGCAGCAGCTCAGTATTGGGGAATCAGGTGCAGTAATAGGGACACATACGGCAGCAGTGGCTCAGTATTGGGGTATCAGGTGCAGTAATAGGGACACATACAGCAGCAGCGGCTCAGTATTGGGGTATCAGGTGTAGTAATAGGGACACATACGGCAGCAGCGGCTCAGTATTAGGGTATCAGGGGCAGTAATAGGGTCACATACGGCAGCAGCGGCTCAGTATTGGGGTATCAGGGGCACTAATAGGGTCACATACGGCAGCAGCGGCTCAGTATTGGGGTATCAGGTGCAGTAATAGGGACACATATGGCAGCAGCGGCTCAGTATTGGGGTATCAGGTGCAGTAATAGGGACACATACGGCAGCAGCGGCTCAGTATTGGGGTATCAGGTGCAGTAATAATTACACATACGGCAGCAGCGGCTCAGTATTTGGGTATCAGGTGCAGTAATAGGGACACATACGGCAGCAGCCGCTCAGTATTGGGGTATCAGGTGCAGTAATAGGGACACATACGGCAGCAGCGGCTCAGTATTGGGGTATCAGGTGCAGTAATAGGGACACATACGGCAGCAGCCGCTCAGTATTGGGGTATCGGGTGCAGTAATAGGGACACATACGGCAGCAGAGGCTCAGTATTGGAGTATCAGGGGTAGTAATAGGGACACATACGGCAGCAGCGGCTCAGTATTGGGGGATCAGGTGCAGTAATAGGGACATATACGGCAGCAGCGGCTCAGTATTCTGGTATCAGGGGCAGTAATAGGGACACATACGGCAGCAGCGGCTCAGTATTGGGGTATCAGGTGCAGTAATAGGGACACATACGGCAGCAGCGGCTCAGTATTGGGGTATCAGGGGCAGTAATAGGGACACATACGGCAGCAGCGGCTCAGTATTGGGGTATCAGGTGCAGTAATAGGGACACATACGGCAGCGGCGGCTCAGTATTGGGGTATCAGGGGCAGTAATAGGGACACATACGGCAGCGGCGGCTCAGTATTGGGGTATCGGGTGCAGTAATAGGGACACATACGGCAGCGGCGGCTCAGTATTGGGGTATCGGGTGCAGTAATAGGGACACATACGGCAGCAGTGGCTCAGTATTGGGGTATCAGGTGCAGTAATAGAGACACATACGGCAGCGGCGGCTCAGTATTGGGGTATCAGGTGCAGTAATAGGGACACATACGGCAGCAGCGGCTCAGTATTGGGGTATCAGGGGCAGTAATAGGGACACATACGGCAGCGGCGGCTCAGTATTGGGGTATCAGGGGCAGTAATAGGGACACATACGGCAGCAGCGGCTCAGTATTGGGGGATCAGGTGCAGTAATAGGGACACATACGGCAGCAGCGGCTCAGTATTGGGTTATCAGGGGCAGTAATAGGGACACATACGGCAGCGGCGGCTCAGTATTGGGGTATCAGGTGCAGTAATAGGGACACATATGGCAGCAGCGGCTCAGTATTGGGGTATCAGGGGCAGTAATAGGGACACATACGGCAGCAGCGGCTCAGTATTGGGGTATCAGGTGCAGTAATAGGGACACATATGGCAGCTGCGGCTCAGTATTGGGGTATCAGGTGCAGTAATAGGGACACATATGGCAGCAGCGGCTCAGTATTGGGGTATCAGGTGCAGTAATAGGGACACATACGGCAGCAGCGGCTTAGTATTGGGATATCAGGTGCAGTAATAGGTACACATACGGCAGCAGCGGCTCAGTATTAGGGTATCAGGGGCAGTAATAGGGTCACATACGGCAGCAGCGGCTCAGTATTGGGGTATCAGGGGCACTAATAGGGTCACATGCGGCAGCAGCGGCTCAGTATTGGGGTATCAGGTGCAGTAATAGGGACACATATGGCAGCAGCGGCTCAGTATTGGGGTATCAGGTGCAGTAATAGGGACACATACGGCAGCAGCGGCTCAGTATTGGGGTATCAGGTGCAGTAATAATTACACATACGGCAGCAGCGGCTCAGTATTTGGGTATCAGGTGCAGTAATAGGGACACATACGGCAGCAGCCGCTCAGTATTGGGGTATCAGGTGCAGTAATAGGGACACATACGGCAGCAGCGGCTCAGTATTGGGGTATCAGGTGCAGTAATAGGGACACATACGGCAGCAGCCGCTCAGTATTGGGGTATCAGGTGCAGTAATAGGGACAAATACGGCAGCAGCGGCTCAGTATTCTGGTATCAGGGGCAGTAATAGGGACACATACGGCAGCAGCGGCTCAGTATTGGGGTATCAGGTGCAGTAATAGGGACACATACGGCAGCAGCGGCTCAGTATTGGGGTATCAGGGGCAGTAATAGGGACACATACGGCAGCAGCGGCTCAGTATTGGGGTATCAGGTGCAGTAATAGGGACACATACGGCAGCGGCGGCTCAGTATTGGGGTATCAGGGGCAGTAATAGGGACACATACGGCAGCGGCGGCTCAGTATTGGGGTATCGGGTGCAGTAATAGGGACACATACGGCAGCGGCGGCTCAGTATTGGGGTATCGGGTGCAGTAATAGGGACACATACGGCAGCAGCGGCTCAGTATTGGGGTATCAGGTGCAGTAATAGAGACACATACGGCAGCGGCGGCTCAGTATTGGGGTATCAGGGGCAGTAATAGGGACACATACGGCAGCAGCGGCTCAGTATTGGGGTATCAGGGGCAGTAATAGGGACACATACGGCAGCGGCGGCTCAGTATTGGGGTATCAGGTGCAGTAATAGGGACACATATGGCAGCAGCGGCTCAGTATTGGGGTATCAGGGGCAGTAATAGGGACACATACGGCAGCAGCGGCTCAGTATTGGGGTATCAGGTGCAGTAATAGGGACACATATGGCAGCTGCGGCTCAGTATTGGGGTATCAGGTGCAGTAATAATTACACATACGGCAGCAGAGGCTCAGTATTGGGGTATCAGGTGTAGTAATAGGGACACATACGGCAGCAGCGGCTCAGTATTGGGGTATCAGGTGTAGTAATAGGGACGCATAAGGCAGCAGCGGCTCAGTATTGGGGTATCAGGTGCAGTAATAGGGTCACATACGGCAGCAGAGGCTCAGTATTGGTGTATCAGGGGCAGTAATAGGGACACATACGGTAGCAGCGGCTCAGTATTGGGGTATCAGGTGAAGTAATAGGGACACATACGGCAGCAGCGGCTCAGTATTGGGGTATCAGGTGAAGTAATAGGGACACATACGGCAGCAGCGGCTCAGTATTGGGGTATCAGGTGCAGTAATAGGGACACATACGGCAGCAGCGGCTCAGTATTGGGGTATCAGGTGAAGTAATAGGGACACATACGGCAGCAGCGGTTCAGTATTGGGGTATCAGGTGCAGTAATAGGGACACATACGGCAGCAGCGGCTCAGTATTGGGGTATCAGGTGCAGTAATAGGGACACATACGGCAGCAGCGGCTCAGTATTGGGGTATCAGGTGCAGTAATAGGGACACATACGGCAGCAGCGGCTCAGTATTGGGGTATCAGGTGAAGTAATAGGGACACATACGGCAGCAGCGGCTCAGTATTTGGGTATCAGGTGCAGTAATAGGGACACATACGACAGCAGCGGCTCAGTATTGGGGTATCAGGTGCAGTAATAGGGACACATACGGCAGCAGCGGCTCAGTATTGGGGTATCAGGTGCAGTAATAGGGACACATACGGCAGCAGCGGCTCAGTATTGGGGTATCAGGTGCAGTAATAGGGACACATACGGCAGCAGCGGCTCAGTATTGGGGTATCAGGTGCAGTAATAGGGACACATACGGCAGCAGCGGCTCAGTATTGGGGTATCAGGTGCAGTAATAGGGACACATACGGCAGCAGCGGCTCAGTATTGGGGTATCAGGTGCAGTAATAGGGTCACATATGGCAGCAGCGGCTCAGTATTGGGGTATCAGGTGCAGTAATAGGGACACATACGGCAGCAGCGGCTCAGTATTGGGGTATCAGGTGCAGTAATATGGACACATACGGCAGCAGCGGCTCAGTATTGGGGTATCAGGTGCAGTAATAGGGACACATACGGCAGCAGCGGCTCAGTATTGGGGTATCAGGGGCAGTAATAGGGACACATATGGCAGCAGCGGCTCAGTATTGGGGTATCAGGTGCAGTAATAGGGACACATACGGCAGCAGCGGCTCAGTATTGGGGTATCAGGTGCAGTAATACGGACACATATGGCAGCAGCGGCTCAGTATTGGGGTATCAGGTGCAGTAATAGGGACACATACGGCAGTAGCGGCTCAGTATTGGGGTATCAGGTGCAGTAATAGGGACACATACGGCAGCAGCAGCTCAGTATTGGGGTATCAGGTGCAGTAATAGGGACACATACGGCAGCAGCGGCTCAGTATTGGGGTATCAGGTGCAGTAATAGGGACACATACGGCAGCAGAGGCTCAGTATTGGGGTATCAGGTGCAGTAATAGGGACACATACGGCAGCAGCGGCTCAGTATTGGGGTATCAGGGGCAGTAATAGGGAACATACGGCAGCAGCGGCTCAGTATTGGGGTATCAGGTGCAGTAATAGGGACACATACGGCAGCAGCGGCTCAGTATTGGGTTATCAGGTGCAGTAATAGGGACACATAAGGCAGCAGCGGCTCAGTATTGGGGTATCAGGTGCAGTAATAGGGACACATACGGCAGCAGCGGCTCAGTATTGGGGTATCAGGGGCAGTAATAGGGAACATACGGCAGCAGCGGCTCAGTATTGGGGGATCAGGTGCAGTAATAGGGACACATACGGCAGCAGCGGCTCAGTATTGGGGTATCAGGTGCAGTAATAGGGACACATACGGCAGCAGCGGCTCAGTATTGGGGTATCAGGGGCAGTAATAGGGAACATACGGCAGCAGCGGCTCAGTATTGGGGGATCAGGTGCAGTAATAGGGACACATACGGCAGCAGTGGCTCAGTATTGGGGTATCAGGGGCAGTAATAGGGACACATACGGCAGCAGCGGCTCAGTATTGGGGTATCAGGTGCAGTAATAGGGACACATATGGCAGCTGCGGCTCAGTATTGGGGTATCAGGGGCAGTAATAGGGACACATACGGCAGCAGTGGCTCAGTATTGGGGTATCAGGGGCAGTAATAGGGAACATACGGCAGCAGCGGCTCAGTATTGGGCTATCAGGTGCAGTAATAGGGACACATACGGCAGCAGAGGCTCAGTATTGGGGTATCAGGTGCAGTAATAGGGACACATACGGCAGCAGCGGCTCAGTATTGGGTTATCAGGTGCAGTAATAGGGACACATAAGGCAGCAGCGGCTCAGTATTGGGGTATCAGGTGTAGTAATAGGGACACATACGGCAGCAGCGGCTCAGTATTGGGGTATCAGGTGCAGTAATAGGGACACATAAGGCAGCAGCGGCTCAGTATTGGGGTATCAGGTGCAGTAATAGGGTCACATATGGCAGCAGAGGCTCAGTATTGGGGTATCAGGGGCAGTAATAGGGACACATACGGCAGCAGCGGCTTAGTATTGGGGTATCAGGTGCAGTAATAGGGTCACATACGGCAGCAGCGGCTCAGTATTGGGGTATCAGGGGCAGTAATAGGGACACATACGGCAGCAGTGGCTCAGTATTGGGGTATCAGGTGTAGTAATAGGGACACATACGGCAGCAGCGGCTCAGTATTGGGGTATCAGGTGCAGTAATAGGGACACATACGGCAGCAGCGGCTCAGTATTGGGGTATCAGGTGAAGTAATAGGGACACATACGGCAGCAGCGACTCAGTATTTGGGTATCAGGTGCAGTAATGGTAGGCACGGCACTGTATAAGGAACGTGCCTCTGACTGCAGAGCCCCTAAGGGATAGCTAGAGGGGAAATCAGTGCAGTGCCCAATTCCTCCCTCCCACTACCTCCCCAGGTGAGGTCATGATTGGGACGCCCAGCGGACCAACCGGGGAGAGGAGGTGAGTCAGGCCACACCCTCAGGGGTTAAATTCTAGTGACCGGGCCAGGTTCTCCCTCTTTCTCCCCGGTTGACCCTTGGAAGCTGTTGTCTGATCTCCTGACCGCCATGGCTGCCCCTACGACCGAGGCCCTACAGCAAGGAGCTGCACAGGAAGGTGAGCAATGGTCGCGATCCCCTAATCCTGGTTTGGGTGCTCACCTTCCTGTGCCCTCTCCTCACCCCCTAGCATCCCCTCAGGCCTCCCCATCGTCCCCCTGGGCTGCATCCCTGCACATCCCCCCTCCTGGGGCCTCGTCCTCTCCTCACCCCCTGGCCTCTCCGTCCTCTCCCAGGGCTCTGTCCCTGCTTATCCCCCCTCCTGGGGCCTCGTCCTCTCCTGTCTCCCCAGCGCTACTAACCCCCACTCACCAGCTCATTATATCTGCAGACTCCGGTCCTTCGGGGCTCCAGCTGCTAGCCCCTGGCGCTCCGGCTGACCGGGCCGCAGCGGCGCCCCAGGGCAGACGTTCGGGGCGGTCCTCCCGTCCTCCCGTGCGCCTACGTGTTGGAGGGGAGCCGGCGCTGCCAAGTCGCCGTGCTTCTGCCCCACGTGTGGCGCCGGGATGCGCGGCGGAAGTCTCGGCGCTTGCCTCTGGCGCCGCTGCCCGCCGGTGCCAGGTGCCGGCTCCATACGCCGATCGCGTCCGGGCCCCGGGCACTTCCTGTCCCCGCTCTGAAACCCGGGGCCCGGCGCGCTTAGTGCATCATCCGCCGCCCTCCCATGTTATGCAGGCCCGCCCTGCCTCCCATAGTGCAGTGCGGGCCGGGCAGGACACGCCCACTTCCGGCCCCACTTCCTCCAGGCAATCGCACTGCAGTGCAGGAGCAAGCAGGGGACCGCCCGCCGCCTCGGTCCCCTCGGTGGCGCGCCAGCCACTCAGGGGGACCGGGGGGCAGCCGGCCCAGGCATACCGCAGGTCCCCGGCAGCGTCAGGGAGTCCCCTCTCCCTGATGCCGGCTTGGGACTGCCAAGCACCGCCCACTAACAGCGGCGGGGCCCCAACCCGCCAAATCGGCCGGGGGGGCGCCTCAAACACGGCCCTCACAAGCTCCCCGAGCCAGGTCCCTCACTTTGGACCTCTGGCCAGCCCACCCCTGGCCCACCGCGTCCCCCCAGCAGGCACATCAGCGTTGCCTGTGCGGGGAGGCGGGCGGCGGTCGGGGGACAGAGCCACGAACACGGCCGCGGAGCGTGATGCCTGGTCTATTCAGACCAGCCAGCACGCTCCGCAGCCAGGAATGTATGCACCAAACACGCACACAGTCGCACCAAACACTAACACAGCTGCAATAAATTACGCGCCGCCAACACCCCCATGCTCCCAAACGCTAATTGCAGACCGTTTCCTATCAGTCCCAGCCCTGTTGCGCTCACCCTGCGGTTCCAGCCTAATAGTCTCTGCACCTTCCCCGTCTCTACCCCCTGCACCGCCACTCACGCCCCGTGGCCAAGATAACGTCCCCCTTACTCCCGAGGTAAATGCACCTAACACAACCCCTAGACAGGGCGATCGCAGACATAGATGCCGCAGATCGTTCTCACCCTCATCAGTAGATTCCCGCCACCATTCCCGCTGTCCCTCTAGCTGTCGCCATTCCCACTCCAGACGCCGACACCACTCACGCAGGAGCCACCACAGATCCCGCTCCTCCAGATGGCGTTCGCCATCCACAACCGGTTCAGACACATCGGGGAGTCACAACGGGCGGTACCGGTCGCACGCCGAAAGACGGCGGTCTCACCGGACACCCAGAGCGGGTACCCGGTGGGAACAGACACTGACACCCCCCGTTACCGACCAGGCAGAGATCGGAGCCCCAATAGCCTCTCATCATCGAGCACACGACAGATCTCATCCGTCACGTGCTCCTTCATTGGCTGACGCACGGGGAGACACACCATACGTACCTCCCCGGTCCACCAGCCAGCACCGAACCATGGAGACAACTGACGCCGGAGCACCTCCCTCTCCAGGGGACGCTCGGCACCAGACTAGAATACATCCCCGTGCCACGGCGCTGGCCGCTGGCCTGCCATCTTCATCCTCCTGGGCGGGCAGCCAGCACCAGGACAGCGCCACGGCAGGAGCCAGAGTACCTCCGTCCGGAGACACTCGGCCGGCATCTGACAGCGGTGAGTTCTTTGATGTTGGTGAACATTCTACAATGCAAAATGTGGGAGAAAGCGAGCTGGCGGCCGCTATTAAGACCCTAGTTCAGCAGTTGACACGCCCAGGCGTACCAACTGATGCTAGCACCACCCAAGCAGCTAGTCTGCACAAGGATGCATTTTTCTGTGGAGTTAGCCCACTGGGAGCGCATGTTGACTTGGAGACAAAGCAAAAAATTTGGGAAAATGGTTATGTGGATATATGGTCACTGATATCGGCCGACCAACAGTCCGTAGACAAGGAAAGGAGGATTGGCGAGCGGTTGCAAGATAGGAGCAAACCAAAAATAGCTCAAACAATGAATAACTGGCTCCAGGCCTTCGCGGTTCTCGGATGTATAATGGGCCAAAAGCACCCAGAACGTTGTTCCGAATTATTTATTTACCAAGATCTAATATATAATTCATATAAGTGTCACAGCGGGGCGGCATGGAAACGGTACGACGAGGAGTTCCGCAGGCGGTTGGCCATGCAACCAGACTTGGGCTGGGGGGTGAAAGCGACGGACGTTTGGTTACGACTGATGTTGTCCCAAAAACAGCCCCCCTTTTCGGCAGCGACCACTTATCACTCAACAGCAGCAGGCCAGAACACAGTGGTCGCACGCGGACCTGGGGCCTGCTTACTGTTTAACGATGGATACTGCCGTTTCCAAGGGTCCTGTAAATATAGACACGAATGCTCCTCCTGCGGAGGAGGACACCCTGCGGCCAGATGCACCCGCCAGTCAAATAGAGCACCTGCGAGGTTTAACCCCGGTGAACGTAACCGCAATGGGCCCATGGCTAAGCCGTTATCCCAATAAAGAAGCGGCAGATCAACTATATTTCGGTTTTAAACACGGTTTTTATATCCCTTTCAAACCCAGCCCCTCGCCAACTATTGCAAATAATTTAAAATCGGCACGCGAATTCCCTGATATTTTACAGCAAAAAATCCAAAAAGAAGTTGAGCTGGGCAGGATGGCGGGACCTTTTAGTTCGTTGCCATTTAAAAATCTCAGAATCTCGCCTTTAGGTATTGTTCCCAAAAAGGAGCCAGGAAAATATCGGCTAATACATCACCTTTCCTACCCAAAAGGCGCATCGGTTAACGACGCAATACCCGCGGAAGACTCGTCCGTAACCTACTCTTCTTTTGACAGGGCGGTCGAGCTCGTGCGCGCAGCGGGGCCCGGTGCCCTGCTGGCGAAATCCGACATAGAGTCAGCCTTCCGCCTTTTGCCCGTTCACCCGGAATGTTTTCATTTATTAGGCTGTGAGGTGGACAGGCTATTTTACTTTGATATGTGCCTACCAATGGGCTGCTCCATTTCCTGTCATTACTTCGAGCTTTTCAGCACCTTCCTAGACTGGGTATTACGATACGAAACCGGTAGCAACTCAACGATTCACTACCTCGACGATTTTTTGTTCGTCGGTCCCGGGGACTCCAGACTCTGCTCCTTTCTTCTCCAAAAGTTTAAGTTTTTAGCCGGAAAATTTGGGGTACCACTCTCACCGGATAAAACAGTCGGCCCTTGTAACGTTTTGCCTTTCCTCGGTATTGAAATAGACACCAATGCAATGGTGTTTCGATTACCAGCTGATAAACTGCAAAAAACTCTGCAAATGGTTAAAAATTGCTACGAAGCAAAAAAAGTCACCCTGCAGCAGATGCAGTCCCTGCTAGGATTGCTCAACTTTGCCTGTCGTGTAATGCCGGCGGGCAGAGCGTTTTCACGCCGACTATCACTGGCAACCAAGGGCATAGCCCAGCCGAGCCACAGAATTAGGCTAAACCGTTCCCTGAAGGCAGACTTGCTGGTCTGGAGGACATTCCTGGAGTCCTACAATGGGCATACATGCGTTATGGCGCAGGAGACGCCAAGCAAAGATTTAGACTTGATGGTTGGTGGAAATATTACTGATGGTTTCGCGGCGATATACAAAAACCAGTGGTGCAAAGGCCAATGGCCTGAACTATGGACCACGGCCGCATGGGGCCGTGACCCAGCACTGGTGGAAATTTTGGCAATAGTAACATCAGTCGAGCTATGGGGTGCCCAATTGGAAAATACAAACATCAGATTTACAACAAAACAGCTGAGAACAGCAAAAGCCCTAAACAGCATGTCCTCTTCTTCTCAGCCGGTACTCGCGCTGTTGCGCCGCCTAGCACTATTATGCCTGAAGCACAACATCTGGTGCTGGGCCAGATTTACGGCGACTGTCGATGATAAAATTGTTAACTCTTTGTTATCTTCCGATTGGCAGGCATTCAAACTCTTCCTCCCCAGGGCGCGAACGTCGGGCCTGCGGTGTCCTCCTTCTCTCTTGGACATGGTGGCCAATCATTGATGCCCTTGATCCGCGCTTCAGTGACACAGGCGACTTGGCAGGTTTACGGTAAGGCGTGGGAGGAGTGGTGCTCGCTAACGCAAGGAAGACCAGTCGATAGGTGCAACCGGACGAGATGCGACGTCCTAGTAGAACTTTTAGAAAAGCTCAGGCAGGGAGGTGCGTCAGGGACATTAGCGCAACGTCATCTGTCGGGAATAGCATTCTTCTTTCAGCTGCTGGGGTGGGTGGACGTAACCAAATATTTTTTCATCAAACAAGCCGTTAAAGGCTGGAGAAGGTTGCAACCTAGTCAGGAATGCCGACGCCCAGTTTCCTTAAGGCTGCTGGCCGACATAATTGCAATTTCTTCATCGGTGTGCAAATCACAATACGAGGCAACGCTGATATCCGCAGCGTTCGCAATCGCCTTCTTCGGGGCACTTCGCATCAGCGAATTAGTGCCCCAGTCAAAAACAGCATCAATAGGCGGCTTAATCAATGAAGACCTCGTCATATGCAGCGAAGCTCTGCGCATTAGAGTACGGAGATCCAAGTGCGACCCCACCGGGAGGGGGACATGGGTATTGGTCAAGGCGTCAGGCGGCCCTATATGCCCCGTAAAAATAGTTAAAAACTATGCGCTAGTAAGACATCCGGGTAGATTCCTCCTTTCACACACCGACGGGTCCCCTCTTACTAAATATCAATTTCAAGCGATTTTTAGACAGTGCCTAGAGGCACTCGGTGTGGCTCCAAAGGAATATGGGACACATTCATTCCGAATAGGGGCGGCGACCGAAGCAGCTAGAGCGGGGGTATCGGAAGTCGAGGTGCAGAGAATGGGCCGCTGGAAATCCGCATGCTTTGCAAGATACATAAGACCAGACCTGCTCTAACACTTCTTGTCTCTTCCAGGCAGCTTTAAGCCCACAGTTTGGGTAGTGGGGCATTCTTTTGTCTACTGGGCGTGCAAAAGGGCCAAACTCAGGACGGGGGGAACCAATTTTGGCTTCCCGAATTTGGAAGTCAACTGGAGAGGCGTCAGAGGGCTTCGGTGGCGTCAGATCTTCCCGGAGTTGGTCGACATCGCTAAGAAGGCCAAGGGGCCGGTGGTTCTGGTGCTACATGCCGGAGGCAATGATTTGGGCAAGCGGAAAGGGGCCGAGCTGTACACAGTAATGTCAACGGACATCGAGCGGTTTGTCTGTTTATTACCAGATATGGTGGTGGTGTGGTCAGAGATAATACCTCGAGCGGTCTGGCACGGAGCTAAGGACGTAAAAGCCATCGAAAACGCAAGAAAAAGGATTAACACAAAGATGTCGAAGTTTGTGAGAGAAAATTACGGCATTGTGGTTCGACACCAGGAGTTAGAAGGGAACAATTTTGCTTTGCTGAGACCAGATGGCATCCACCTCACGGACATCGGACTGGACATATTCTTGGAGGGTTTGCGGGATGGTGTTGAACAGGCTCTAATGATGTTGTGTGGGGGTCGGAGTCTTGTGTAGGTCATACACATGATCCTCCGTGGCGGTAGGTAGAGGGGGGCAAAGGTTCGTAACCTCTCATCGGCTTGCTGGCCCAGCGGTCGTCGACTGGGGCCTTCAGCAATGAGTGCGTCGCGATGTGTAATTGCCCTTCTCTACTTTGCAATTAATAAAACTGTGACCGACCTGTTCAACCCATCCAGGATTGTTGGTATCTTTTATTACGGAGTGGTGGGACGGGGGAAGGCACTGGTTACGACACACGGGTCTCTGCAGTCTAGGGACACATACGAGAGCAGCGGCTCAGTATTGGGGTATCAGGTGCAGTAATAGGGACACATACGGCAGCAGCGGCTCAGTATTGGGGTATCAGGTGCAGTAATAGGGACACATACGGCAGCAGCGGCTCAGTATTGGGGTATCAGGTGCAGTATTGGGGTCACATACGGCAGCAGCGGCTCAGTATTGGGGTATCAGGTGCAGTAATAGGGACACATACGGCAGCAGCGGCTCAGTATTGGGGTATCAGGTGCAGTAATAGGGACACATACGGCAGCAGCGGCTCAGTATTGGGGTATCAGGGGCAGTAATAGGGACACATACGGCAGCAGCGGCTCAGTATTGGAGTATCAGGGGCAGTAATAGGGACACATACGGCAGCAGCGGCTCAGTATTGGGGTATCAGGTGCAGTAATAGGGACACATACGGCAGCAGCGGCTCAGTATTGGGGTATCAGGTGCAGTAATAGGGACACATACGGCAGCAGCGGCTCAGTATTGGGGTATCAGGGGCAGTAATAGGGACACATGCGGCAGCAGCGGCTCAGTATTGGGGTATCAGGGGCAGTAATAGGGTCACATACGGCAGCAGCGGCTCAGTATTGGGGTATCAGGTGCAGTAATAGGGACACATACGGCAGCAGCGGCTCAGTATTGGGGTATCAGGTGCAGTAATAGGGACACATACGGCAGCAGCGGCTCAGTATTGGGGTATCAGGTGCAGTAATAGGGACACATACGGCAGCAGTGGCTCAGTATTGGGGTATCAGGTGCAGTAATAGGGACACATACGGCAGCAGCGGCTCAGTATTGGGGGATCAGGTGCAGTAATAGGGACACATACGGCAGCAGCGGCTCAGTATTGGGGTATCAGGTGCAGTAATAGGGACACATACGGCAGCAGCGGCTCAGTATTGGGGTATCAGGTGCAGTAATAGGGACACATACGGCAGCAGAGACTCAGTATTGGGGTATCAGGTGCAGTAATAGGGACACATACGGCAGCAGTGGCTCAATATTGGGGTATCAGGTGCAGTAATAGGGACACATACGGCAGCAGTGGCTCAGTATTGGGGTATCAGGGGCAGTAATAGGGACACATACGGCAGCAGCGGCTCAGTATTGGGGTATCAGGTGTAGTAATAGGGACACATACGGCAGCAGCGGCTCAGTATTGGGGTATCAGGTGCAGTAATAGGGACACATACGGCAGCAGAGGCTCAGTATTGGGGTATCAGGTGCAGTAATAGGGACACATACGGCAGCAGAGGCTCAGTATTGGGGTATCAGGTGCAGTAATAGGGACACATACGGCAGCAGTGGCTCAGTATTGGGGTATCAGGTGTAGTAATAGGGACACATACGGCAGCAGCGGCTCAGTATTGGGGTATCAGGGGCAGTAATAGGGACACATACGGCAGCAGTGGCTCAGTATTGGGGTATCAGGTGCAGTAATAATTACACATACGGCAGCAGCGGCTCAGTGTTGGGGTATCAGGTGCAGTAATAGGGACACATACGTCAGCAGCCGCTCAGTATTGGGGTATCAGGTGCAGTAATAGAGACACATAAGGCAGCAGAGGCTCAGTATTGGGGTATCAGGTGTAGTAATAGGGACACATACGGCAGCAGCGGCTCAGTATTGGGGTATCAGGTGTAGTAATAGGGACACATACGGCAGCAGCGGCTCAGTATTGGGGTATCAGGTGCAGTAATAGGGACACATAAGGCAGCAGCGGCTCAGTATTGGGGTATCAGGTGCAGTAATAGGGTCACATACGGCAGCAGCGGCTCAGTATTGGGGTATCAGGTGCAGTAATAGGGACACATACGGCAGCAGTGGCTCAGTATTGGGCTATCAGGTGCAGTAATAGGGACACATACGGCAGCAGCGGCTCAGTATTGGGGTATCAGGTGCAGTAATAGGGACACATACGGCAGCAGTGGCTCAGTATTGGGGTATCAGGTGCAGTAATAGGGACACATACGGCAGCAGCGGCTCAGTATTGGGGTATCAGGGGCAGAAATAGGGACACATACGGCAGCAGCGGCTCAGTATTGGGGTATCAGGGGCAGTAATAGGGACACATACGGCAGCAGCGGCTCAGTATTGGGGTATCAGGGGCATTAATAGGGACACATACGGCAGCAGCTGCTCAGTATTGGGGTATCAGGTGGAGTAATAGGGACACATACGGCAGCAGAGGCTCAGTATTGGGGTATCAGGTGCAGTAATAGGGACACATACGGCAGCAGCGGCTCAGTATTGGGGTATCAGGGGCAGTAATAGGGAACATACGGCAGCAGCGGCTCAGTATTGGGGTATCAGGTGCAGTAATAGGGACACATACGGCAGCAGCGGCTCAGTATTGGGTTATCAGGTGCAGTAATAGGGACACATAAGGCAGCAGCGGCTCAGTATTGGGGTATCAGGTGCAGGAAAAGGGACACATACGGCAGCAGCGGCTCAGTATTGGGGTATCAGGAACAGTAATAGGGAACATACGGCAGCAGCGGCTCAGTATTGGGGGATCAGGTGCAGTAATAGGGACACATACGGCAGCAGGGGCTCAGTATTGGGGTATCAGGGGCAGTAATAGGGACACATACGGCAGCAGCGGCTCAGTATTGGGGTATCAGGTGCAGTAATAGGGACACATACGGCAGCAGCGGCTCAGTATTGGGGTATCAGGTGCAGTAATAGGGACACATATGGCAGCAGCGGCTCAGTATTGGGGTATCAGGGGCAGTAATAGGGACACATACAGCAGCAGTGGCTCAGTATTGGGGTATCAGGGGCAGTAATAGGGACACATACGGCAGCAGCGGCTCAGTATTGGGGTATCAGGTGCAGTAATAGGGACACATATGGCAGCTGCGGCTCAGTATTGGGGTATCAGGGGCAGTAATAGGGACACATACGGCAGCAGTGGCTCAGTATTGGGGTATCAGGGGCAGTAATAGGGAACATACGGCAGCAGCGGCTCAGTATTGGGCTATCAGGTGCAGTAATAGGGACACATACGGCAGCAGAGGCTCAGTGTTGGGGTATCAGGTGCAGTAATAGGGACACATACGGCAGCAGCCGCTCAGTATTGGGGTATCAGGTGCAGTAATAGAGACACATAAGGCAGCAGAGGCTCAGTATTGGGGTATCAGGTGTAGTAATAGGGACACATACGGCAGCAGCGGCTCAGTATTGGGGTATCAGGTGTAGTAATAGGGACACATACGGCAGCAGCGGCTCAGTATTGGGGTATCAGGTGCAGTAATAGGGACACATACGGCAGCAGCGGCTCAGTATTGGGGTATCAGGTGCAGTAATAGGGTCACATACGGCAGCAGCGGCTCAGTATTGGGGTATCAGGTGCAGTAATAGGGACACATACGGCAGCAGTGGCTCAGTATTGGGCTATCAGGTGCAGTAATAGGGACACATACGGCAGCAGCGGCTCAGTATTGGGGTATCAGGTGCAGTAATAGGGACACATACGGCAGCAGTGGCTCAGTATTGGGGTATCAGGTGCAGTAATAGGGACACATACGGCAGCAGTGGCTCAGTATTGGGGTATCAGGGGCAGTAATAGGGACACATAAGGCAGCAGCGGCTCAGTATTGGGGTATCAGGTGCAGTAATAGGGTCACATACGGCAGCAGCGGCTCAGTATTGGGGTATCAGGTGCAGTAATAGGGACACATACGGCAGCAGTGGCTCAGTATTGGGCTATCAGGTGCAGTAATAGGGACACATACGGCAGCAGCGGCTCAGTATTGGGGTATCAGGTGCAGTAATAGGGACACATACGGCAGCAGTGGCTCAGTATTGGGGTATCAGGGGCAGTAATAGGGACACATACGGCAGCAGCGGCTCAGTATTGGGGTATCAGGTGCAGTAATAGGGACACATACGGCAGCAGCGGCTCAGTATTGGGGTATCAGGGGCAGAAATAGGGACACATACGGCAGCAGCGGCTCAGTATTGGGGTATCAGGGGCAGTAATAGGGACACATACGGCAGCAGCGGCTCAGTATTGGGGTATCAGGGGCATTAATAGGGACACATACGGCAGCAGCTGCTCAGTATTGGGGTATCAGGTGGTGTAATAGGGACACATACGGCAGCAGAGGCTCAGTATTGGGGTATCAGGGGCAGTAATAGGGAACATACGGCAGCAGCGGCTCAGTATTGGGGTATCAGGTGCAGTAATAGGGACACATACGGCAGCAGCGGCTCAGTATTGGGTTATCAGGTGCAGTAATAGGGACACATAAGGCAGCAGCGGCTCAGTATTGGGGTATCAGGTGCAGGAAAAGGGACACATACGGCAGCAGCGGCTCAGTATTGGGGTATCAGGAACAGTAATAGGGAACATACGGCAGCAGCGGCTCAGTATTGGGGGATCAGGTGCAGTAATAGGGACACATACGGCAGCAGGGGCTCAGTATTGGGGTATCAGGGGCAGTAATAGGGACACATACGGCAGCAGCGGCTCAGTATTGGGGTATCAGGTGCAGTAATAGGGACACATAAGGCAGCAGCGGCTCAGTATTGGGGTATCAGGTGCAGTAATAGGGACACATACGGCAGCAGCGGCTCAGTATTGGGGTATCAGGTGCAGTAATAGGGACACATATGGCAGCAGCGGCTCAGTATTGGGGTATCAGGGGCAGTAATAGGGACACATACAGCAGCAGTGGCTCAGTATTGGGGTATCAGGGGCAGTAATAGGGACACATACGGCAGCAGCGGCTCAGTATTGGGGTATCAGGTGCAGTAATAGGGACACATATGGCAGCTGCGGCTCAGTATTGGGGTATCAGGGGCAGTAATAGGGACACATACGGCAGCAGTGGCTCAGTATTGGGGTATCAGGGGCAGTAATAGGGAACATACGGCAGCAGCGGCTCAGTATTGGGCTATCAGGTGCAGTAATAGGGACACATACGGCAGCAGAGGCTCAGTATTGGGGTATCAGGGGCAGTAATAGGGACACATACGGCAGCAGCGGCTCAGTATTGGGGTATCAGGTGCAGTAATAGGGACACATATGGCAGCAGCGGCTCAGTATTGGGGTATCAGGGGCAGTAATAGGGACACATACGGCAGCAGAGGCTCAGTATTGGGGTATCAGGTGCAGTAATAGGGACACATACGGCAGCAGCGGCTCAGTATTGGGTTATCAGGTGCAGTAATAGGGACACATAAGGCAGCAGAGGCTCAGTATTGGGGTATCAGGTCTAGTAATAGGGACACATACGGCAGCAGCGGCTCAGTATTGGGGTATCAGGTGCAGTAATAGGGACACATAAGGCAGCAGCGGCTCAGTATTGGGGTATCAGGTGCAGTAATAGGGACACATATGGCAGCAGTGGCTCAGTATTGGGGTATCAGGTGCAGTAATAGAGACACATACGGCAGCAGCGGCTCAGTATTGGGGTATCAGGTGCAGTAATAGGGTCACATACGGCAGCAGCGGCTCAGTATTGGGGTATCAGGGGCAGTAATAGGGACACATATGGCAGCAGTGGCTCAGTATTGGGGTATCAGGTGCAGTAATAGAGACACATACGGCAGCAGCGGCTCAGTATTGGGGTATCAGGTGCAGTAATAGAGACACATACGGCAGCAGCGGCTCAGTATTGGGGTATCAGGTGCAGTAATAGAGACACATACGGCAGCAGCGGCTCAGTATTGGGGTATCAGGTGCAGTAATAGGGACACATAAGGCAGCAGCGGCTCAGTATTGGGGTATCAGGTGCAGTAATCGGGTCACATACGGCAGCAGCGGCTCAGTATTGGGGTATCAGGGGCAGTAATAGGGACACATAAGGCAGCAGCGGCTCAGTATTGGGGTATCAGGTGCAGTAATAGGGTCACATACGGCAGCAGAGGCTCAGTATTGTGGTATCAGGGGCAGTAATAGGGACACATACGGTAGCAGCGGCTCAGTATTGGGGTATCAGGTGAAGTAATAGGGACACATACGGCAGCAGCGGCTCAGTATTTGGGTATCAGGTGCAGTAATAGGGACACATACGACAGCAGCGGCTCAGTATTGGGGTATCAGGTGCAGTAATAGGGACACATACGGCAGCAGCGGCTCAGTATTGGGGTATCAGGGGCAGTAATAGGGACACATACGGCAGCAGCGGCTCAGTATTGGGGTATCAGGTGCAGTAATAGGGACACATACGGCAGCAGCGGCTCAGTATTGGGGTATCAGGTGCAGTAATAGGGACACATACGGCAGCAGCGGCTCAGTATTGGGGTATCAGGTACAGTAATAGGGACACATACGGCAGCAGCGGCTCAGTATTGGGGTATCAGGTGCAGTAATAGGGACACATACGGCAACAGCGGCTCAGTATTGGAGTATCAGGTGCAGTAATAGGGACACATAAGGCAGCAGCGGCTCAGTATTGGGGTATCAGGGGCAGTAATAGGGACACATAAGGCAGCAGTGGCTCAGTATTGGGGTATCAGGTGAAGTAATAGGGACACATACGGCAACAGCGGCTCAGTATTGGGGTATCAAGTGCAGTAATAGGGACACATACGGCAGCAGCGGCTCAGTATTGGGGTATCAGGTGAAGTAATAGGGACACATACGGCAGCAGCGGCTCAGTATTGGAGTATCAGGTGCAGTAATAGGGACACATAAGGCAGCAGCGGCTCAGTATTGGGGTATCAGGGGCAGTAATAGGGACACATAAGGCAGCAGCGGCTCAGTATTGGGGTATCAGGTGCAGTAATAGGGACACATACGGCAGCAGCGGCTCAGTATTGGGGTATCAGGTGCAGTAATAGGGACACATACGGCAGCAGCGGCTCAGTATTGGAGTATCAGGTGCAGTAATAGGGACACATAAGGCAGCAGCGGCTCAGTATTGGGGTATCAGGGGCAGTAATAGGGACACATAAGGCAGCAGCGGCTCAGTATTGGGGTATCAGGTGCAGTAATAGGGACACATACGGCAACAGCGGCTCAGTATTGGGGTATCAAGTGCAGTAATAGGGACACATACGGCAGCAGCGGCTCAGTATTGGGGTATCAGGTGAAGTAATAGGGACACATACGGCAGCAGCGGCTCAGTATTGGAGTATCAGGTGCAGTAATAGGGACACATAAGGCAGCAGCGGCTCAGTATTGGGGTATCAGGGGCAGTAATAGGGACACATAAGGCAGCAGCGGCTCAGTATTGGGGTATCAGGTGCAGTAATAGGGACACATAAGGCAGCAGCGGCTCAGTATTGGGGTATCAGGGGCAGTAATAGGGTCACATACGGCAGCAGCGGCTCAGTATTGGGGTATCAGGTGCAGTAATAGGGACACATACGGCAGCAGCGGCTCAGTATTGGGGTATCAGGTGCAGTAATAGGGACACATACGGCAGCAGCGGCTCAGTATTGGGGTATCAGGTGCAGTAATAGGGTCACATACGGCAGCAGCGGCTCAGTATTGGGGTATCAGGTGCAGTAATAGGGACACATACGGCAGCAGCGGCTCAGTATTGGGGTATCAGGTGCAGTAATTGGGACACATACGGCAGCAGCGGCTCAGCATTGAGATATCAGAGGCAGTAATAGGGACACATACGGCAGCAGCGGCTCAGTATCGGGGTATCAGGTGCAGTAATAGGGACACATACGGCAGCAGCGGCTCAGTATTGGGGTATCAGGGGCAGTAATAGGGACACATACGGCAGCAGCGGCTCAGTATTGGAGTATCAGGGGCAGTAATAGGGACACATACGGCAGCAGCGGCTCAGTATTGGGGTATCAGGTGCAGTAATATGGACACATACGGCAGCAGCGGCTCAGTATTGGGGTATCAGGTGCAGTAATAGGGACACATACGGCAGCAGCGGCTCAGTATTGGGGTATCAGGGGCAGTAATAGGGACACATGCGGCAGCAGCGGCAAAGTATTGGGGTATCAGGGGCAGTAATAGGGTCACATACGGCAGCAGCGGCTCAGTATTGGGGTATCAGGTGCAGTAATAGGTACACATACGGCAGCAGCGGCTCAGTATTGGGGTATCAGGTGCAGTAATAGGGACACATACGGCAGCAGCGGCTCAGTATTGGGGTATCAGGTGCAGTAATAGGGACACATACGGCAGCAGCGGCTCAGTATTGGGGTATCCGGGGCAGTAATAGGGGCACATACGGCAGCAGCGGCTCAGTATTGGGGTATCAGGGGCAGTAATAGGGACACATACGGCAGCAGCGGCTCAGTATTGGGGTATCAGGTGCAGTAATAGGGACACATACGGCAGCAGCGGCTCAGTATTGGGGTATCAGGTGCAGTAATAGGGACACATACGGCAGCAGCGGCTCCGTATTGGGGTATCAGGTGCAGTAATAGGGACACATACGGTAGCAGCGGCTCAGTATTGGGGTATCAGGTGCAGTAATAGGGACACATAGGGCAGCAGCGGCTCAGTATTGGGGTATCAGGTGCAGTAATAGTGACACATGCAGCAGCAGCAGCTCAGTATTGGGGTATCAGGTGCAGAAATAGGGACACATACGGCAGCAGCGGCTCAGTATTGGGGTATCAGGTGCAGAAATAGGGACACATACGGCAGCAGCGGCTCAGTATTGGGGTATCAGGTGCAGTAATAGGGACACATACGGCAGCAGTGGCTCAGTATTGGGGTATCAGGTGCAGTAATAGGGACACATACGGCAGCAGCAGCTCAGTATTGGGGTATCAGGTGCAGTAATAGGGACACATACGGCAGCAGCGGCTCAGTATTGGGGTATCAGGGGCAGTAATAGGGACACATACGGCAGCGGCGGCTCAGTATTGGGGTATCAGGTGGAGTAATAGGGACACATACGGCAGCAGAGGCTCAGTATTGGGGTATCAGGTGCAGTAATAGGGACACATACGGCAGCAGCGGCTCAGTATTTGGGTATCAGGTGCAGTAATAGGGACACATACGGCAGCAGCGGCTCAGTATTGGGGTATCAGGGGCAGTAGTAGGGTCACATACGGCAGCAGTGGCTCAGTATTGGGATATCAGGTGCAGTAATAGGGACACATACGGCAGCAGAGGCTCAGTATTGGGGTATCAGGTGCAGTAATATGGACACATACGGCAGCAGCGGCTCAGTATTGGGGTATCAGGGGCAGTAATAGGGTCACATACGGCAGCAGTGGCTCAGTATTGGGGTATCAGGTGCAGTAATAGGGACACATACGGCAGCAGAGGCTCAGTATTGGGATATCAGGTGCAGTAATAGGGACACATACGGCAGCAGCGGCTCAGTATTGGGGTATCAGGTGCAGTAATATGAACACATACGGCAGCAGCGGCTCAGTATTGGGGTATCAGGGGCAGTAATAGGGTCACATACGGCAGCAGTGGCTCAGTATTGGGGTATCAGGTGCAGTAATAGGGACACATACGGCAGCAGCGGCTCAGTATTGGGGTATCAGGTGCAGTAATATGGACACATACGGCAGCAGCGGCTCAGTATTGGGGTATCAGGGGCAGTAATAGGGACACATGCGGCAGCAGCGGCTCAGTATTGGGGTGTCAGGTGCAGTAATAGGGACACATACGGCAGCAGAGGCTCAGTATTGGGGTATCAGGGGCAGTAATAGGGACACATACGGCAGCAGCGGCTCAGTATTGGGGTATCAGGTGCAGTAATAGGGACACATAAGGCAGCAGAGTCTCAGTATTGGGGTATCAGGTGCAGTAATAGGGACACATACGGCAGCAGTGGCTCAGTATTGGGGTATCAGGTGCAGTAATAGGGACACATACGGCAGCAGCGGCTCAGTATTGGGGTATCAGGGGCAGTAATAGGGACACATACGGCAGCAGAGGCTCAGTATTAGGGTATCAGGTGAAGTAATAGGGACACATACGGCAGCAGCGGCTCAGTATTGGGGTATCAGGTGCAGTAATAGGGACACATACGGCAGCAGAGGCTCAGTATTGGGGTATCAGGTGCAGTAATAGGGACACATACGGCAGCAGCGGCTCAGTATTGGGGTATCAGGTGCAGTAATAGGGTCACATACGGCAGCAGCGGCTCAGTATTGGGGTATCAGGTGCAGTAATAGGGACACATACGGCAGCAGCGGCTCAGTATTGGGGTATCAGGAGCAGTAATAGGGACACATACGGCAGCAGCGGCTCAGTATTGAGGTATCAGGGGCAGTAAGCTCAGTATTGGGGTATCAGGTGCAGTAATAGGGTCACATACGGCAGCAGCGGCTCAGTATTGGGGTATCAGGTGCAGTAATAGGGACACATACGGCAGCAGCGGCTCAGTATTGGGGTATCAGGGGCAGTAATAGGGACACATACGGCAGCAGCGGCTCAGTATTGGGGTATCAGGGGCAGTAATAGGGACACATACGGCAGCAGCGGCTCAGTATTGGGGTATCAGGGGCAGTAATAGGGACACATACGGCAGCAGCGGCTCAGTATTGGGGTATCAGGTGCAGTAATAGGGACACATACGGCAGCAGCGGCTCAGTATTGGGGTATCAGGGGCAGTAATAGGGACACATACAGCAGCAGTGGCTCAGTATTGGGGTATCAGGGGCAGTAATAGGGACACATTCGGCAACAGCGGCTCAGTATTGGGGTATCAGGAGCAGTAATAGGGACACATACGGCAGCAGCGGCTCAGTATTGGGGTATCAGGTGCAGTAATAGGGACACATACGGCAGCAGCGGCTCAGTATTGGGGTATCAGGTGTAGTAATAGGGACACATACGGCAGCAGAGGCTCAGTATTGGGGTATCAGGTGCAGTAATAGGGACACATACAGCAGCAGTGGCTCAGTTTTGGGGTATCAGGGGCAGTAATAGGGACACATACGGCAGCAGCGGCTCAGTATTGGGGTATCAGGTGCAGTAATAGGGACACATACGGCAGCAGCGGCTCAGTATTGGGTTATCAGGTGCAGTAATAGGGACACATAAGGCAGCAGAGGCTCAGTATTGGGGTATCAGGTGCAGTAATAGGGACACATACGGCAGCAGCGGGTCAGTATTGGGGTATCAGGGGCAGTAATAGGGACACATACGGCAGCAGCGGCTCAGTATTGGGGTATCAGGTGTAGTAATAGGGACACATACGGCAGCAGCGGCTCAGTATTGGGGTATCAGGTGCAGTAATAGGGACACATAAGGCAGCAGCGGCTCAGTATTGGGGTATCAGGTGCAGTAATAGGGTCACATACGGCAGCAGCGGCTCAGTATTGGGGTATCAGGTGCAGTAATAGGGTCACATACGGCAGCAGAGGCTCAGTATTGGGGTATCAGGGGCAGTAATAGGGACACATACGGTAGCAGCGGCTCAGTATTGGGGTATCAGGTGAAGTAATAGGGACACATACGGCAGTAGCGGCTCAGTATTTGGGTATCAGGTGCAGTAATAGGGACACATACGGCAGCAGCGGCTCAGTATTGGGGTATCAGGGGCAGTAATAGGGACACATAAGGCAGCAGCGGCTCAGTATTTGGGTATCAGGTGCAGTAATAGGGACACATACGGCAGCAGCGGCTCAGTATTGGGGTATCAGGTGCAGTAATAGGGACACATATGGCAGCAGCGGCTCAGTATTGGGGTATCAGGGGCAGTAATAGGGACACATACGGCAGCAGAGGCTCAGTATTGGGGTATCAGGTGCAGTAATAGGGACACATACGGCAGCAGCGGCTCAGTATTGGGTTATCAGGTGCAGTAATAGGGACACATAAGGCAGCAGAGGCTCAGTATTGGGGTATCAGGTGTAGTAATAGGGACACATACGGCAGCAGCGGCTCAGTATTGGGGTATCAGGTGCAGTAATAGGGACACATAAGGCAGCAGCGGCTCAGTATTGGGGTATCAGGTGCAGTAATAGGGTCACATACGGCAGCAGCGGCTCAGTATTGGGGTATCAGGGGCAGTAATAGGGACACATATGGCAGCAGTGGCTCAGTATTGGGGTATCAGGTGCAGTAATAGAGACACATACGGCAGCAGCGGCTCAGTATTGGGGTATCAGGTGCAGTAATAGAGACACATACGGCAGCAGCGGCTCAGTATTGGGGTATCAGGTGCAGTAATAGGGACACATACGGCAGCAGCGGCTCAGTATTGGGGTATCAGGTGCAGTAATAGGGTCACATACGGCAGCAGCGGCTCAGTATTGGGGTATCAGGTGCAGTAATAGGGACACATACGGCAGCAGCGGCTCAGTATTGGGGTATCAGGTGCAGTAATTGGGACACATACGGCAGCAGCGGCTCAGTATTGAGATATCAGAGGCAGTAATAGGGACACATACGGCAGCAGCGGCTCAGTATCGGGGTATCAGGTGCAGTAATAGGGACACATACGGCAGCAGCGGCTCAGTATTGGGGTATCAGGGGCAGTAATAGGGACACATACGGCAGCAGCGGCTCAGTATTGGAGTATCAGGGGCAGTAATAGGGACACATACGGCAGCAGCGGCTCAGTATTGGGGTATCAGGTGCAGTAATATGGACACATACGGCAGCAGCGGCTCAGTATTGGGGTATCAGGTGCAGTAATAGGGACACATACGGCAGCAGCGGCTCAGTATTGGGGTATCAGGGGCAGTAATAGGGACACATGCGGCAGCAGCGGCAAAGTATTGGGGTATCAGGGGCAGTAATAGGGTCACATACGGCAGCAGCGGCTCAGTATTGGGGTATCAGGTGCAGTAATAGGTACACATACGGCAGCAGCGGCTCAGTATTGGGGTATCAGGTGCAGTAATAGGGACACATACGGCAGCAGCGGCTCAGTATTGGGGTATCAGGTGCAGTAATAGGGACACATACGACAGCAGCGGCTCAGTATTGGGGTATCCGGGGCAGTAATAGGGGCACATACGGCAGCAGCGGCTCAGTATTGGGGTAGCAGGGGCAGTAATAGGGACACATACGGCAGCAGCGGCTCAGTATTGGGGTATCAGGTGCAGTAATAGGGACACATACGGCAGCAGCGGCTCAGTATTGGGGTATCAGGTGCAGTAATAGGGACACATACGGCAGCAGCGGCTCCGTATTGGGGTATCAGGTGCAGTAATAGGGACACATACGGTAGCAGCGGCTCAGTATTGGGGTATCAGGTGCAGTAATAGGGACACATAGGGCAGCAGCGGCTCAGTATTGGGGTATCAGGTGCAGTAATAGTGACACATGCAGCAGCAGCGGCTCAGTATTGGGGTATCAGGTGCAGAAATAAGGGCACATACGGCAGCAGTGGCTCAGTATTGGGGTATCAGGTGCAGAAATAGGGACACATACGGCAGCAGCGGCTAAGTATTGGGGTATCACGTGCAGTAATAGGGACACATACGGCAGCAGTGGCTCAGTATTGGGGAATCAGGTGCAGTAATAGGGACACATACGGCAGCAGCAGCTCAGTATTGGGGTATCAGGTGCAGTAATAGGGACACATACGGCAGCAGTGGCTCAGTATTGGGGTATCAGGGGCAGTAATAGGGACACATACGGCAGCGGCGGCTCAGTATTGGGGTATCAGGTGGAGTAATAGGGACACATACGGCAGCAGAGGCTCAGTATTGGGGTATCAGGTGCAGTAATAGGGACACATACGGCAGCAGCGGCTCAGTATTTGGGTATCAGGTGCAGTAATAGGGACACATACGGCAGCAGCGGCTCAGTATTGGGGTATCAGGGGCAGTAGTAGGGTCACATACGGCAGCAGTGGCTCAGTATTGGGATATCAGGTGCAGTAATAGGGACACATACGGCAGCAGAGGCTCAGTATTGGGGTATCAGGTGCAGTAATATGGACACATACGGCAGCAGCGGCTCAGTATTGGGGTATCAGGGGCAGTAATAGGGTCACATACGGCAGCAGTGGCTCAGTATTGGGGTATCAGGTGCAGTAATAGGGACACATACGGCAGCAGAGGCTCAGTATTGGGATATCAGGTGCAGTAATAGGGACACATACGGCAGCAGCGGCTCAGTATTGGGGTATCAGGTGCAGTAATATGGACACATACGGCAGCAGCGGCTCAGTATTGGGGTATCAGGGGCAGTAATAGGGTCACATACGGCAGCAGTGGCTCAGTATTGGGGTATCAGGTGCAGTAATAGGGACACATACGGCAGCAGCGGCTCAGTATTGGGGTATCAGGTGCAGTAATATGGACACATACGGCAGCAGCGGCTCAGTATTGGGGTATCAGGGGCAGTAATAGGGACACATGCGGCAGCAGCGGCTCAGTATTGGGGTGTCAGGTGCAGTAATAGGGACACATACGGCAGCAGAGGCTCAGTATTGGGGTATCAGGGGCAGTAATAGGGACACATACGGCAGCAGCGGCTCAGTATTGGGGTATTAGGTGCAGTAATAGGGACACATAAGGCAGCAGAGGCTCAGTATTGGGGTATCAGGTGCAGTAATAGGGACACATACGGCAGCAGTGGCTCAGTATTGGGGTATCAGGTGCAGTAATAGGGACACATACGGCAGCAGCGGCTCAGTATTGGGGTATCAGGGGCAGTAATAGGGACACATACGGCAGCAGAGGCTCAGTATTAGGGTATCAGGTGAAGTAATAGGGACACATACGGCAGCAGCGGCTCAGTATTGGGGTATCAGGTGCAGTAATAGGGACACATACGGCAGCAGAGGCTCAGTATTGGGGTATCAGGTGCAGTAATAGGGACACATACGGCAGCAGCGGCTCAGTATTGGGGTATCAGGTGCAGTAATAGGGTCACATACGGCAGCAGCGGCTCAGTATTGGGGTATCAGGTGCAGTAATAGGGACACATACGGCAGCAGCGGCTCAGTATTGGGGTATCAGGAGCAGTAATAGGGACACATACGGCAGCAGCGGCTCAGTATTGAGGTATCAGGGGCAGTAAGCTCAGTATTGGGGTATCAGGTGCAGTAATAGGGTCACATACGGCAGCAGCGGCTCAGTATTGGGGTATCAGGTGCAGTAATAGGGACACATACGGCAGCAGCGGCTCAGTATTGGGGTATCAGGTGCAGTAATAGGGACACATACGGCAGCAGCGGCTCAGTATTGGGGTATCAGGGGCAGTAATAGGGACACATACAGCAGCAGTGGCTCAGTATTGGGGTATCAGGGGCAGTAATAGGGACACATTCGGCAACAGCGGCTCAGTATTGGGGTATCAGGAGCAGTAATAGGGACACATACGGCAGCAGCGGCTCAGTATTGGGGTATCAGGTGCAGTAATAGGGACACATACGGCAGCAGCGGCTCAGTATTGGGGTATCAGGTGTAGTAATAGGGACACATACGGCAGCAGAGGCTCAGTATTGGGGTATCAGGTGCAGTAATAGGGACACATACAGCAGCAGTGGCTCAGTTTTGGGGTATCAGGGGCAGTAATAGGGACACATACGGCAGCAGCGGCTCAGTATTGGGGTATCAGGTGGAGTAATAGGGACACATACGGCAGCAGCGGCTCAGTATTGGGTTATCAGGTGCAGTAATAGGGACACATAAGGCAGCAGAGGCTCAGTATTGGGGTATCAGGTGCAGTAATAGGGACACATACGGCAGCAGCGGGTCAGTATTGGGGTATCAGGGGCAGTAATAGGGACACATACGGCAGCAGCGGCTCAGTATTGGGGTATCAGGTGTAGTAATAGGGACACATACGGCAGCAGCGGCTCAGTATTGGGGTATCAGGTGCAGTAATAGGGACACATAAGGCAGCAGCGGCTCAGTATTGGGGTATCAGGTGCAGTAATAGGGTCACATACGGCAGCAGCGGCTCAGTATTGGGGTATCAGGTGCAGTAATAGGGTCACATACGGCAGCAGAGGCTCAGTATTGGGGTATCAGGGGCAGTAATAGGGACACATACGGTAGCAGCGGCTCAGTATTGGGGTATCAGGTGAAGTAATAGGGACACATACGGCAGTAGCGGCTCAGTATTTGGGTATCAGGTGCAGTAATAGGGACACATACGGCAGCAGCGGCTCAGTATTGGGGTATCAGGGGCAGTAATAGGGACACATAAGGCAGCAGCGGCTCAGTATTTGGGTATCAGGTGCAGTAATAGGGACACATACGGCAGCAGCGGCTCAGTATTGGGGTATCAGGGGCAGTAATAGGGACACATAAGGCAGCAGCGGCTCAGTATTTGGGTATCAGGGGCAGTAATAGGGACACATACGGCAGCAGAGGCTCAGTATTGGGGTATCGGGTGCAGTAATAGGGACACATACGGCAGCAGCGGCTCAGTATTAGGGTATCAGGTGCAGTAATAGGGACACATACGGCAGCAGCGGCTCAGTATTTGGGTATCAGGTGCAGTAATAGGGACACATACGGCAGCAGCGGCTCAGTATTGGGGTATCAGGTGCAGTAATAGGGACACATACGGCAGCAGCGGCTCAGTATTGGGGTATCAGGTGCAGTAATAGGGACACATACGGCAGCAGCGGCTCAGTATTGGGGTATCAGGTGCAGTAATAGGGACACATACGGCAGCAGCGGCTCAGTATTGAGATATCAGGGGCAGTAATAGGGACACATATGGCAGCAGCGGCTCAGTATCGGGGTATCAGGTGCAGTAATACGGACACATGGCAGCAGCGGCTCAGTATTTGGGTATCAGGTGCAGTAATAGGGACACATACGGCAGCAGCGGCTCAGTATTGGGGTATCAGGGGCAGTAATAGGGACACATACGGCAGCAGCGGCTCAGTATCGGGGTATCAGGTGCAGTAATAGGGACACATGGCAGCAGCGGCTCAGTATTGGGGTATCAGGTGCAGTAGTAGGGACACATACGGCAGCAGCGGCTCAGTATTGGGGTATCAGGTGCAGTAATAGGGACACATACGGCAGCAGCGGCTCAGTATTGTGGTATCAGGGGCAGTAATAGGGACACATACGGCAGCAGCGGCTCAGTATTGGGGTATCAGGGGCAGTAATAGGGACACATACGGCAGCAGCGGCTCAGTATTGAGGTATCAGGTGCAGTAATAGGGACACATACGGCAGCGGCGGCTCAGTATTGGGGTATCAGGGGCAGTAATAGGGACACATACGGCAGCGGCGGCTCAGTATTGGGGTATCAGGGGCAGTAATAGGGACACATACGGCAGCAGCGGCTCAGTATTGGGGTATCGGGTGCAGTAATATGGACACATACGGCAGCAGCGGCTCAGTATTGGGGTATCAGGTGCAGTAATAGGGACACATACGGCAGCAGCGGCTCAGTATTGGGGTATCAGGGGCAGTAATAGGGACACATGCGGCAGCAGCGGCTCAGTATTGGGGTATCAGGGGCAGTAATAGGGTCACATACGGCAGCAGCGGCTCAGTATTGGGGTATCAGGTGCAGTAATAGGGACACATACGGCAGAAGCGGCTCAGTATTGGGGTATCAGGTGCAGTAATAGGGACACATACGGCAGCAGCGGCTCAGTATTGGGGTATCCGGGGCAGTAATAGGGGCACATACGGCAGCAGCGGCTCAGTATTGGGGTATCAGGGGCAGTAATAGGGACACATACGGCAGCAGCGGCTCAGTATTGGGGTATCAGGTGCAGTAATAGGGACACATACGGCAGCAGCGGCTCAGTATTGGGGTATCAGGTGCAGTAATAGGGACACATACGGCAGCAGCGGCTCAGTATTGGGGTATCAGGTGCAGTAATAGGGACACATACGGCAGCAGCGGCTCAGTATTGGGGTATCAGGTGCAGTAATAGAGACACATAGGGCAGCAGCGGCTCAGTATTGGGGTATCAGGTGCAGTAATAGTGACACATGCAGCAGCAGCGGCTCAGTATTGGGGTATCAGGTGCAGTAATAGGGACACATGCAGCAGCAGCGGCTCAGTATTGGGGTATCAGGTGCAGTAATAGGGACACATACGGCAGCAGCGGCTCAGTATTGGGGTATCAGGGGCAGTAATAGGGACACATACGGCAGCAGCGGCTCAGTATTGGGGTATCAGGTGCAGTAATAGGGACACATACGGCAGCAGCGGCTCAGTATTGGGGTATCAGGGGCAGTAATAGGGACACATACGGCAGCAGCGGCTCAGTATTGGGGTATCAGGGGCAGTAATAGGGACACATACGGCAGCAGAGGCTCAGTATTGGGGTATCAGGTGCAGTAATAGGGACACATACGGCAGCAGAGGCTCAGTATTGGGGTATCAGGTGGAGTAATAGGGACACATACGGCAGCAGAGGCTCAGTATTGGGGTATCAGGTGCAGTAATAGGGACACATACGGCAGCAGAGGCTCAGTATTGGGGTATCAGGTGTAGTGATATGGACACATACGGCAACAGCGGCTCAGTATTGGGGTATCAGGGGCAGTAATAGGGACACATAAGGCAGCAGAGGCTCAGTATTGGGGTATGAGGGGCAGTAATAGGGACACATACGGCAGCAGCGGCTCAGTATTGGGGTATCAGGGGCAGTAATAGGGAACATACGGCAGCAGCGGCTCAGTATTGGGGGATCAGGTGCAGTAATAGGGACACATACGGCAGCAGCGGCTCAGTATTGGGGTATCAGGTGCAGTAATAGGGACACATACGGCAGCAGCGGCTCAGTATTGGGGTATCAGGGGCAGTAATAGGGACACATACGGCAGCAGCGGCTCAGTATCGGGGTATCAGGTGCAGTAATAGGGACACATACGGCAGCAGCGGCTCAGTATCGGGGTATCAGGTGCAGTAATATGGACACATACGGCAGCAGCGGCTCAGTATTGGGGTATCAGGGGCAGTAATAGGGACACATACGGCAGCAGCGGCTCAGTATTGGGGTATCAGGTGCAGTAATAGGGACACATATGGCAGCAGCTGCTCAGTATTGGGGTATCAGGGGCAGTAATAGGGACACATACGGCAGCAGCGGCTCAGTATTGGGGTATCAGGTGCAGTAATAGGGACACATATGGCAGCAGCTGCTCAGTATTGGGGTATCAGGTGCAGTAATAGGGACACATATGGCAGCAGCGGCTCAGTATTGGGGTATCAGGTGCAGTAATACGGACACATATGACAGCAGCGGCTCAGTATTGGGGTATCAGGTGCAGTAATAGGGACACATACGGCAGCAGAGGCTCAGTATTGGGGTATCAGGTGCAGTAATAGGGACACATACGGCAGCAGCGGCTCAGTATTGGGGTATCAGGTGCAGTAATAGGGAACATACGGCAGCAGAGGCTCAGTATTGGAGTATCAGGTGCAGTAATAAGGACACATTCAGCAGCAGCGGCTCAGTATTGGGGTATCAGGTGTAGTAATAGGGACACAACATACGGCAGCAGCGGCTCAGTATTGGGATATCAAGTGTAGTAATAAGGACACATACGGCAGCAGCGGCTCAGTATTGGGGTATCAGGGGCAGTAATAGGGACACATACGGCAGCAGCGGCTCAGTATTGGGATATCAGGTGCAGTAATAAGGACACATACGGCAGCAGCGGCTCAGTATTGGGGTATCAGGTGCAGTAATAGGGACACATACGGCAGCAGCGGCTCAGTATTGGGGTATCAGGTGCAGTAATAGGGACACATACGGCAGCAGCGGCTCAGTATTGGGGTATCAGGTGCAGTAATAGGGACACATACGGCAGCAGCGGCTCAGTATTGGGGTATCAGGTGCAGTAATAGGGACACATACGGCAGCAGCGGCTCAGTATTGGGGTATCAGGGGCAGTAATAGGGACACATAAGGCAGTAGAGGCTCAGTATTGGGGTATCAGGTGCAGTAATAGGGACACATACGGCAGCAGAGGCTCAGTATTGGGGTATCAGGTGCAGAAATAGGGACACATACGACAGCAGAGGCTCAGTATTGGGGTATCAGGGGCAGTAATAGGGACACATACGGCAGCAGCGGCTCAGTATCGGGGTATCAGGTGCAGTAATAGGGACACATACGGCAGCAGCGGCTCAGTATTGGGGTATCAGGTACAGTAATAGGGTCACATACGGCAGCAGCGGCTCAGTATTGGGGTATCAGGTGCAGTAATAGGGACACATACGGCAGCAGCGGCTCAGTATTGGGGTATCAGGTGCAGTAATAGGGTCACATACGGCAGCAGCGGCTCAGTATTGGGGTATCAGGTGCAGTAATAGGGACACATACGGCAGCAGCGGCTCAGTATTGGGGTATCAGGTGCAGTAATAGGGACACATACGGCAGCAGCGGCTCAGTATTGGGGTATCAGGGGCAGTAATAGGGACACATAGGGCAGCAGCGGCTCAGTATTGGGGTATCAGGGGCAGTAATAGGACACATACGGCAGCAGCGGCTCAGTATTGGGATATCAGGGGCAGTAATAGGAACACATACGGCAGCAGAGGCTCAGTATTGTGGTATCAGGTGCAGTAATAGGGACACATAGGGCAGCAGCGGCTCAGTATTGGGGTATCAGGTGCAGTAATAGGGACACATACGGCAGCAGCGGCTCAGTATTGATGTATCAGGTGCAGTAATAGGGACACATAGGGCAGCAGCGGCTCAGTATTGGGGTATCAGGTGCAGTAATAGGGACACATAGGGCAGCAGCGGCTCAGTATTGGGGTATCAGGTGCAGTAATAGGGACACATAGGGCAGCAGCGGCTCAGTATTGGGGTATCAGGTGCAGTAATAGGGACACATACGGCAGCAGCGGCTCAGTATTGGGGTATCAGGTGCAGTAATAGGGACACATAGGGCAGCAGCGGCTCAGTATTGGGGTATCAGGGGCAGTAATAGGGACACATACGGCAGCAGCGGCTCAGTATTGGGATATCAGGGGCAGTAATAGGGACACATACGGCAGCAGCGGCTCAGTATTGGGGGATCAGGGGCAGTAATAGGGACACATACGGCAGCAGAGGCTCAGTATTGGGGTATCAGGTGCAGTAATAGGGACACATAGGGCAGCAGCGGCTCAGTATTGGGGTATCAGGGGCAGTAATAGGGACACATAGGGCAGCAGCGGCTCAGTATTGGGGTATCAGGGGCAGTAATAGGACACATACGGCAGCAGCGGCTCAGTATTGGGATATCAGGGGCAGTAATAGGAACACATACGGCAGCAGAGGCTCAGTATTGTGGTATCAGGTGCAGTAATAGGGTCACATACGGCAGCAGCGGCTCAGTATTGTGGTATCAGGTGCAGTAATAGGGTCACATACGGCAGCAGAGGCTCAGTATTGGGGTATCAGGTGCAGTAATAGGACACATACCGCAGCAGAGGCTCAGTATTGGGGTATCAGGTGCAGTAATAGGGACACATAGGGCAGCAGCGGCTCAGTATTGGGGTATCAGGGGCAGTAATAGGGTCACATACGGCAGCAGAGGCTCAGTATTGGGGTATCAGGTGCAGTAATAGGAACACATACGGCAGCAGAGGCTCAGTATTGGGGTATCAGGTGCAGTAATAGGAACACATACGGCAGCAGCGGCTCAGTATTGGGGTATCAGGGGCAGTAATAGGACACATACGGCAGCAGCGGCTCAGTATTGGGATATCAGGGGCAGTAATAGGGACACATACGGCAGCAGCGGCTCAGTATTGGGGTATCAGGGGCAGTAATAGGACACATACGGCAGCAGCGGCTCAGTATTGGGGTATCAGGTGCAGTAATAGGGACACATAGGGCAGCAGCGGCTCAGTATTGGGGTATCAGGTGCAGTAATAGGGTCACATACGGCAGCAGAGGCTCAGTATTGGGGTATCAGGGGCAGTAATAGGACACATACCGCAGCAGAGGCTCAGTATTGGGGTATCAGGGGCAGTAATAGGGTCACATACGGCAGCAGAGGCTCAGTATTGGGGTATCAGGGGCAGTAATAGGACACATACCGCAGCAGAGGCTCAGTATTGGGGTATCAGGTGCAGTAATAGGGACACATAGGGCAGCAGCGGCTCAGTATTGGGGTATCAGGGGCAGTAATAGGACACATACCGCAGCAGAGGCTCAGTATTGGGGTATCAGGTGCAGTAATAGGGACACATACGGCAGCAGAGGCTCAGTATTGGGGTATCAGGTGCAGTAATAGGGACACATACGGCAGCAGCGGCTCAGTATTGGGGTATCAGGTGCAGTAATAGGGACACATACGGCAGCAGCGGCTCAGTATTGGGGTATCCGGGGCAGTAATAGGGGCACATGCGGCAGCAGCGGCTCAGTATTGGGGTATCAGGGGCAGTAATAGGGACACATACGGCAGCAGAGGCTCAGTATTGGGGTATCAGGTGGAGTAATAGGGACACATACGGCAGCAGCGGCTCAGTATTGGGGTATCAGGTGCAGTAATAGGGACACATACGGCAGCAGAGGCTCAGTATTGGGGTATCAGGGGCAGTAATAGGGACACATACGGCAGCAGAGGCTCAGTATTGGGGTATCAGGTGCAGTAATAGGGACACATACGGCAGCAGAGGCTCAGTATTGGGGTATCAGGTGCAGTAATAGGGACACATACGGCAGCAGAGGCTCAGTATTGGGGTATCAGGTGCAGTAATAGGGACACATACGGCAGCAGCGGCTCAGTATTGGGGTATCAGGTGAAGTAATAGGGACACATACGGCAGCAGCGGCTCAGTATTGGGGTATCCGGGGCAGTAATAGGGGCACATGCGGCAGCAGCGGCTCAGTATTGGGGTATCAGGTGAAGTAATAGGGACACATACGGCAGCAGAGGCTCAGTATTGGGGTATCAGGTGCAGTAATAGGGACACATACGGCAGCAGAGGCTCAGTATTGGGGTATCAGGTGCAGTAATAGGGACACATACGGCAGCAGAGGCTCAGTATTGGGGTATCAGGTGTAGTAATATGGACACATACGGCAACAGCGGCTCAGTATTGGGGTATCAGGGGCAGTAATAGGGACACATACGGCAGCAGAGGCTTAGTATTGGGGTATCAGGTGCAGTAATAGGGACACATACGGCAGCAGCGGCTCAGTATTGGGTTATCAGGTGCAGTAATAGGGACACATAAGGCAGCAGCGGCTCAGTATTGGGGTATCAGGTGCAGTAATAGGGACACATACGGCAGCAGCAGCTCAGTATTGGGGGATCAGGTGCAGTAATAGGGACACATAAGGCAGCAGAGGCTCAGTATTGGGGTATGAGGGGCAGTAATAGGGACACATACGGCAGCAGCGGCTCAGTATTGGGGTATCAGGTGCAGTAATAGGGACACATATGGCAGCAGCGGCTCAGTATTGGGGTATCAGGGGCAGTAATAGGGAACATACGGCAGCAGCGGCTCAGTATTGGGGGATCAGGTGCAGTAATAGGGACACATACGGCAGCAGCGGCTCAGTATTGGGGTATCAGGTGCAGTAATAGGGACACATACGGCAGCAGCGGCTCAGTATTGGGGTATCAGGGGCAGTAATAGGGACACATACGGCAGCAGCGGCTCAGTATCGGGGTATCAGGTGCAGTAATAGGGACACATACGGCAGCAGCGGCTCAGTATCGGGGTATCAGGTGCAGTAATATGGACACATACGGCAGCAGCGGCTCAGTATTGGGGTATCAGGGGCAGTAATAGGGACACATACGGCAGCAGCGGCTCAGTATTGGGGTATCAGGTGCAGTAATAGGGACACATATGGCAGCAGCTGCTCAGTATTGGGGTATCAGGGGCAGTAATAGGGACACATACGGCAGCAGCGGCTCAGTATTGGGGTATCAGGTGCAGTAATAGGGACACATACGGCAGCAGAGGCTCAGTATTGGGGTATCAGGTGCAGTAATAGGGACACATATGGCAGCAGCTGCTCAGTATTGGGGTATCAGGTGCAGTAATAGGGACACATATGGCAGCAGCGGCTCAGTATTGGGGTATCAGGTGCAGTAATAGGGACACATATGGCAGCAGCGGCTCAGTATTGGGGTATCAGGTGCAGTAATAGGGACACATACGGCAGCAGAGGCTCAGTATTGGGGTATCAGGTGCAGTAATAGGGACACATACGGCAGCAGCGGCTCAGTATTGGGGTATCAGGTGCAGTAATAGGGAACATACGGCAGCAGAGGCTCAGTATTGGAGTATCAGGTGCAGTAATAAGGACACATTCGGCAGCAGCGGCTCAGTATTGGGGTATCAGGTGTAGTAATAGGGACACATACGGCAGCAGCGGCTCAGTATTGGGATATCAGGTGCAGTAATAGGGACACATACGGCAGCAGCGGCTCAGTATTGGGGTATCAGGGGCAGTAATAGGGACACATACGGCAGCAGCGGCTCAGTATTGGGGTATCAGGTGTAGTAATAGGGACACATACGGCAGCAGCGGCTCAGTATTGGGGTATCAGGGGCAGTAATAGGGACACATACGGCAGCAGCGGCTCAGTATTGGGGTATCAGGTGCAGTAATAGGGACACATACGGCAGCAGCGGCTCAGTATTGGGGTATCAGGTGCAGTAATAGGGACACATACGGCAGCAGCGGCTCAGTATTGGGGTATCAGGGGCAGTAATAGGGACACATAAGGCAGCAGAGGCTCAGTATTGGGGTATCAGGTGCAGTAATAGGGACACATACGGCAGCAGAGGCTCAGTATTGGGGTATCAGGTGCAGTAATAGGGACACATACGGCAGCAGAGGCTCAGTATCGGGGTATCAGGGGCAGTAATAGGGACACATACGGCAGCAGCGGCTCAGTATCGGGGTATCAGGTGCAGTAATAGGGTCACATACGGCAGCAGCGGCTCAGTATCGGGGTATCAGGTGCAGTAATAGGGTCACATACGGCAGCAGCGGCTCAGTATTGGGGTATCAGGTGCAGTAATAGGGACACATACGGCAGCAGCGGCTCAGTATTGGGGTATCAGGTGCAGTAATAGGGTCACATACGGCAGCAGCGGCTCAGTATTGGGGTATCAGGTGCAGTAATAGGGACACATACGGCAGCAGCGGCTCAGTATTGGGGTATCAGGTGCAGTAATAGGGACACATACGGCAGCAGCGGCTCAGTATTGGGGTATCAGGGGCAGTAATAGGGACACATAGGGCAGCAGCGGCTCAGTATTGGGGTATCAGGGGCAGTAATAGGGACACATAGGGCAGCAGCGGCTCAGTATTGGGGTATCAGGGGCAGTAATAGGGACACATACGGCAGCAGCGGCTCAGTATTGATGTATCAGGTGCAGTAATAGGGACACATACGGCAGCAGCGGCTCAGTATTGGGGTATCAGGTGCAGTAATAGGGACACATACGGCAGCAGCGGCTCAGTATTGGGGTATCAGGTGCAGTAATAGGACACATACGGCAGCAGCGGCTCAGTATTGGGGTATCAGGTGCAGTAATAGGGACACATACGGCAGCAGCGGCTCAGTATTGGGGTATCAGGTGCAGTAATAGGGACACATAGGGCAGCAGCGGCTCAGTATTGGGGTATCAGGGGCAGTAATAGGGACACATACGGCAGCAGCGGCTCAGTATTGGGATATCAGGGGCAGTAATAGGAACACATACGGCAGCAGAGGCTCAGTATTGGGGTATCAGGTGCACTAATAGGGTCACATACGGCAGCAGCGGCTCAGTATTGTGGTATCAGGTGCAGTAATAGGGTCACATACGGCAGCAGAGGCTCAGTATTGGGGTATCAGGTGCAGTAATAGGACACATACCGCAGCAGAGGCTCAGTATTGGGGTATCAGGTGCAGTAATAGGGACACATAGGGCAGCAGCGGCTCAGTATTGGGGTATCAGGGGCAGTAATAGGGTCACATACGGCAGCAGAGGCTCAGTATTGGGGTATCAGGTGCAGTAATAGGGACACATACGGCAGCAGCGGCTCAGTATTGGGGTATCAGGTGCAGTAATAGGAACACATACGGCAGCAGCGGCTCAGTATTGGGATATCAGGGGCAGTAATAGTGACACATACGGCAGCAGAGGCTCAGTATTGGGGTATCAGGTGCAGTAATAGGAACACATACGGCAGCAGCGGCTCAGTATTGGGGTATCAGGGGCAGTAATAGGACACATACGGCAGCAGCGGCTCAGTATTGGGATATCAGGGGCAGTAATAGGGACACATAGGGCAGCAGCGGCTCAGTATTGGGGTATCAGGTGCAGTAATAGGGTCACATACGGCAGCAGAGGCTCAGTATTGGGGTATCAGGGGCAGTAATAGGACACATACCGCAGCAGAGGCTCAGTATTGGGGTATCAGGGGCAGTAATAGGGTCACATACGGCAGCAGAGGCTCAGTATTGGGGTATCAGGGGCAGTAATAGGACACATACCGCAGCAGAGGCTCAGTATTGGGGTATCAGGTGCAGTAATAGGGACACATAGGGCAGCAGCGGCTCAGTATTGGGGTATCAGGGGCAGTAATAGGACACATACCGCAGCAGAGGCTCAGTATTGGGGTATCAGGTGCAGTAATAGGGACACATACGGCAGCAGAGGCTCAGTATTGGGGTATCAGGTGCAGTAATAGGGACACATACGGCAGCAGCGGCTCAGTATTGGGGTATCAGGTGCAGTAATAGGGACACATACGGCAGCAGCGGCTCAGTATTGGGGTATCCGGGGCAGTAATAGGGGCACATGCGGCAGCAGCGGCTCAGTATTGGGGTATCAGGGGCAGTAATAGGGACACATACGGCAGCAGCGGCTCAGTATTGGGGTATCAGGTGCAGTAATAGGGACACATACGGCAGCAGCGGCTCAGTATTGGGGTATCAGGTGCAGTAATAGGGACACATACGGCAGCAGCGGCTCAGTATTGGGGTATCAGGTGCAGTAATAGAGACACATAGGGCAGCAGCGGCTCAGTATTGGGGTATCAGGTGCAGTAATAGTGACACATGCGGCAGCAGCGGCTCAGTATTGGGGTATCAGGTGCAGTAATAGGGACACATACGGCAGCAGCGGCTCAGTATTGGGGTATCAGGTGCAGTAATAGGGACACATACGGCAGCAGCGGCTCAGTATTGGGGTATCAGGGGCAGTAATAGGGACACATACGGCAGCAGCGGCTCAGTATTGGGGTATCAGGGGCAGTAATAAGGACACATACGGCAGCAGCGGCTCAGTATTGGGGTATCAGGGGCAGTAATAGGGACACATACGGCAGCAGCGGCTCAGTATTGGGGTATCAGGTGGAGTAATAGGGACACATACGGCAGCAGAGGCTCAGTATTGGGGTATCAGGTGCAGTAATAGGGACACATACGGCAGCAGAGGCTCAGTATTGGGGTATCAGGGGCAGTAATAGGGAACATACGGCAGCAGCGGCTCATTATTGGGGTATCAGGTGCAGTAATAGGGACACATACGGCAGCAGCGGCTCAGTATTGGGTTATCAGGTGCAGTAATAGGGACACATACGGCAGCAGCAGCTCAGTATTGGGGGATCAGGTGCAGTAATAGGGACACATAAGGCAGCAGAGGCTCAGTATTGGGGTATGAGGGGCAGTAATAGGGAACATACGGCAGCAGCGGCTCAGTATTGGGGGATCAGGTGCAGTAATAGGGACACATACGGCAGCAGCGGCTCAGTATTGGGGTATCAGGTGCAGTAATAGGGACACATACGGCAGCAGCGGCTCAGTATTGGGGTATCAGGTGCAGTAATAGGGACACATACGGCAGCAGCGGCTCAGTATTGGGGTATCAGGTGCAGTAATAGGGACACATACGGCAGCAGCGGCTCAGTATCGGGGTATCAGGTGCAGTAATATCGACACATACGGCAGCAGCGGCTCAGTATTGGGGTATCAGGTGCAGTAATAGGGACACATATGGCAGCAGAAGCTCAGTATTGGGGTATCAGGGGCAGTAATAGGGACACATACGGCAGCAGCAGCTCAGTATTGGGGTATCAGGTGCAGTAATAGGGACACATATGGCAGCAGAGGCTCAGTATTGGGGTATCAGGGGCAGTAATAGGGACACATACGGCAGCAGCAGCTCAGTATTGGGGTATCAGGTGCAGTAATAGGGACACATACGGCAGCAGAAGCTCAGTATTGGGGTATCAGGGGCAGTAATAGGGACACATACGGCAGCAGCGGCTCAGTATTGTGGTATCAGGTGCAGTAATAGGGACACATACGGCAGCAGCGGCTCAGTATTGGGGTATCAGGGGCAGTAATAGGGACACATACGGCAGCAGAGGCTCAGTATTGGGGTATCAGGTGCAGTAATAGGGACACATACTGCAGCAGAGGCTCAGTATTGGGGTATCAGGTGCAGTAATAGGGACACATACGGCAGCAGTGGCTCAGTATTGGGGTATCAGGTGCAGTAATAGGGACACATACGGCAGCAGTGGCTCAGTATTGGGGTATCAGGTGCAGTAATAGGGACACATACGGCAGCAGTGGCTCAGTATTGGGGTATCAGGTGCAGTAATAGGGACACATACGGCAGCAGAGGCTCAGTATTGGGATATCAGGTGCAGTAATAGGGACACATACGGCAGCAGAGGCTCAGTATTGGGATATCAGGTGCAGTAATAGGGACACATACGGCAGCAGTGGCTCAGTATTGGGGTATCAGGTGCAGTAATAGGGACACATACGGCAGCAGCGGCTCAGTATTGGGGTATCAGGTGCAGTAATAGGGACACATACGGCAGCAGCGGCTCAGTATTGGGGTATCAGGTGTAGTAATAGGGACACATACGGCAGCAGCGGCTCAGTATTGGGGTATCAGGTGCAGTAATAGGGACACATACGGCAGCAGCGGCTCAGTATTGGGGTATCAGGGGCAGTAATAGGGACACATACGGCAGCAGCGGCTCAGTATTGGGTTAGCAGGTGCAGTAATAAGGACACATACGGCAGCAGCGGCTCAGTATTGGGGTATCAGGGGCAGTAATAGGGACACATAAGGCAGCAGCGGCTCAGTATTGGGGTATCAGGTGCAGTAATAATTACACATACGGCAGCAGTGGCTCAGTGTTGGGGTATCAGGTGCAGTAATAGGGACACATACGGCAGCAGCCGCTCAGTATTGGGGTATCAGGTGCAGTAATAGGGACACATAAGGCAGCAGAGGCTCAGTATTGGGGTATCAGGTGTAGTAATAGGGACACATACGGCAGCAGCGGCTCAGTATTGGGATATCAGGTGTAGTAATAGGGACACATACGGCAGCAGCGGCTCAGTATTGGGGTATCAGGTGCAGTAATAGGGACACATAAGGCAGCAGCGGCTCAGTATTGGGGTATCAGGTGCAGTAATAGGGACACAAAAGGCAGCAGCGGCTCAGTATTGGGGTATCAGGTGCAGTAATAGGGACACATACGGCAGCAGCGGCTCAGTATTGGGGTATCAGGTGCAGTAATAGGGACACATACGGCAGCAGAGGCTCAGTATTGGGGTATCAGGGGCAGTAATAGGGACACATAGGGCAGCAGCGGCTCAGTATTGGGGTATCAGGGGCAGTAATAGGACACATACGGCAGCAGTGGCTCAGTATTGGGGTATCAGGTGTAGTAATAGGAACACATACGGCAGCAGAGGCTCAGTATTGGGGTATCATGGGCAGTAATAGGGACACATACGGCAGCAGAGGCTCAGTATTGTGGTATCAGGTGCAGTAATAGGGTCACATACGGCAGCAGCGGCTCAGTATTGGGGTATCAGCAGGATGAGGAGTTTGTGCAGGTTGGGAATAAATATGGACGGTGCAGGAAATGTGAGAAGTCAGATGCGTCTGTGCTGTAATCTCTGAGTTCTGGCTGGAGAAGTTGTCATGTCGGTCTGGGCCAGATGAAAAAGTTGAGAACAGTGAATTACGCCACCATAAAGAACGTCACCTGTAAGTCGCCATCAATAATTGTACTGTGATCACTTGTATGGTCTGCAGCACTGGTATTATCACCACACAGTGACCATGTAGTGGTGGATATCAGCCTTGGTCTTTATATAGAGATTTTTTTTTTTTTAGTAACAACGCGATCATCTACTGAGGTTCTCCTACATACACTATTAGGGTGCGCCACCATAGTTGTAATCACAGTTACCTGGTTAGGGGCCCGCTCAGAAGTGTCGTCCCCCTGAACCAAACCCCTAGCTAGGCCTCTGGCGTGGACCGCATGATGACTCACTAAAATTTATGAGCGAGGGGTCGCATGATGACCCTGTTGAAATGGAGGAATAGGACAAGAAAAAGAAGACACCCTGAACCATGTACCCTTTTTTTGGTGTGGGAAGAGGTGCATGGCAATACACCACAAAAAAAAAAAAAAGTAACCTTTGAATTAGCTTTATGCTCCACTGCTCTCATCCGGTGGGGTTGAGAAGTCCGGGGCCTCGGCCTCTGCGTGCACCATCAGCAGCACAAGAGCAAAAAAAAAGAACCACTCTTAGACTGCACACCACAATATATACTTGAACATATAAGCAGGTAAACGTTTATTGACAAACCAATAAAAACATCTAAAACCAATGAAGTACACAAATCCCCATAATAATCCATACAAATGTATGCAGATGCGCTTAATGTCCCGTATGTGGGACTATAATAGCCGCCTATCAGTAAGGTATGCAAAGGTCCCAGGTCCAGCCAAAAAGATAGTACAAGGCAGATGAAGAAATGCCATCAAACGGGCAAGGTGTAAAGAGGCAGGGATAAATATGGGGAAGGACCCCACGCGTATCGCCGTTACAAGGACGGCTTCGTCAGGGGAAGAGTGAGGGAAACGCTGACAATAGAAGCTTACATACCTTGTGGGTAAATCAGGAGTCAGCGAGACACGTCAGGAGACCGGAACCGGAAGTGACAGAATGGTAGGGCGGAAGGATCTGTATAGGCAGACGTCTCCGGCAGTATTTCACAATGCGCATGCGCCCGAAGCCTCCAGCGCAGCACATTGTGTATAGAGCACTTAGGTAAAATAAACAAACCAAGGCACAATGGGGAGGAGGAGGGAGCAGGGAGCCATGTCCAAGAACAGCGGTACATAACGAAAGCTGCATCAGAAACAAAATGACACAAGAGGGCATCAGTCACACACACACACACACAGGGATACAAAGGGGGACATGATATATGAACAATAAGAAGGAATAGTGAGAAAAAAAAAAGGGGTTATTAGAACCACCGGATAAATAAACTAGTAAAACTGCATGATGTAATAATTTTATTTAAAGGAAGCCAAACAATTAGAGGAAAAACCTCAAGAATTATGTTGGCACACAAGAATACATGGCCAACATTGTATAGGGACCTAAGGAAAAAATGCCCCATGATGTCAATACAGATGGCAGAGTGATGAAAAGGGTTTTTGCTAGAGCCGAAGAGTGGTATGAACATACCTGATAGATAAATAAATATATATATATATATATATATATATATATATATGACCCTTGAAACTAAGGGAAAGATAAGCATAGAAGGCAATGCCACAGCAATGTGCACGACAATACGAAAAATATATATAAAATGATATGTAAACCCTGAAGGGGTAAGCCCAATACTGCACTGGACCATTGACCATCAGCAGCGCATCCACGTCCCTGTCCCTCGCTGCATGCCTTGTATACTTTAAATTAGGTATATAATATATGCCTGCAAACTTTCTAGTATTAATAGGGAAAAGAAAATATGTCGCCCTGAAAAGGACATTTTTTTTTTTTTTTAGGCTACAGAAGAAGTATACCTATAGAAGGATAGTAAGGCAATAAACCCTGCCTATATGCCCCTAATCCAAACTATCCTCCTCCACCAGCTGGCCCTACACTGAATGCCGGGAACAGCGGTTTTACTAGAAAAAGGACAGTTTGTCGCCCTGGAAAGGACGGTTATTGTAATGGTGCAGCAGCGGTGTACAAGTAATAACAATGGTGATTAACCCTGCCTATATGCCTCCTCGAATCTAAGCTCCTCCTTCTTGACCAACTCTCCTTGAACTGCTTCCAGAGTGACAGTGTGCAGAGCGGTGCGGCCGGCCAATCACAGGAATACCAGCAGCCAACATGGTCAGGCAAACCCCGCATGTTTATTGCCGGTCTTATAACTGAAACATTCGAGTAGTTATATTCTTGTACATAGGGGGCAGTATTATAGTAGTTATATTCTTGTACATAGGAGCAGTATTATAGTAGTTATATTCTTGTACATAGGGGGCAGTATTATAGTAGTTATATTCTTGTACATAGGGGGCAGTATTATAGTAGTTATATTCTTGTACATAGGGGGCAGTATTATAGTAGTTATATTCTTGTACATAGGGGCAGTATTATAGTAGTTATATTCTTGTAGATAGGGGCAGTATTATAGTAGTTATATTCTTGTACATAGGGGGCAGTATTATAGTAGTTATATTCTTGTACATAGGGGCAGTATTATAGTAGTTATATTCTTGTACATAGGGGGCAGTATTATAGTAGTTATATTCTTGTACATAGGGGGCAGTATTATAGTAGTTATATTCTTGTACATAGGGGGCAGTATTATAGTAGTTATATTCTTGTACATAAGGGCAGTATTATAGTAGTTATATTCTTGTACATAGGGGCAGTATTATAGTAGTTATATTCTTGTACATAGGGGCAGTATTATAGTAGTTATATTCTTGTACATAGGGGGCAGTATTATAGTAGTTATATTCTTGTAGATAGGGGCAGTATTATAGTAGTTATATTCCTGTACATAGGGGCAGTATTATTGTAGTTATATTCTTGTACATAGGGGGCAGTATTATAGTAGTTATATTCTTGTAGATAGGGGCAGTATTATAGTAGTTATATTCCTGTACATAGGGGCAGTATTATTGTAGTTATATTCTTGTACATAGGGGCAGTATTATAGTAGTTATATTCTTGTACATAGGAGCAGTATTATAGTAGTTTCACAAGACACTGACACTTTGAATAGAAAGAATAAACATTTCACTTTATTTTGTGTAACATTACACTATAATAACAGATTATATACCTTTATTTTCACAACCACAACACAGAAATTAATCTCCAGCCTTACACGTTCTGTACTGGACACTGACATTTCCCATTTCTATCAGCAGCTCAATAAATAAATGATGGGCGACGACCTTTCTTAAATCCAGGGCCTCATGTACAAGGACCAGGCGTTAGCCGAGCAGCCAATCATAACCGTCCTGTAATTCTGGACCCTGATTGGTCGTTAGCGGACGCCCTGCGCAGTTTATAAATGAGTTTTAGGAACATTCATTCTTTTTAATGGAGAAAATGCTGAAAAATATCTGGATAATTTATAGACTTTCTCTTGTTAAATATATAGATATTTTATTGTAAAAAAATAAACTGCGGATAGCGCGGTACAATATATATACTCTGTGTATCACATTCAATAATTTATGATTGGGGGATTATTTTCGGCTCTTTATGTGCTTTGAAAACCAATGGACCTATTGAATATAAATAGATTTAAAAAAAAAAAAAAAAAAAAAAAGCGAAACGCGTTTCTTCATTGTCGAGTTCACATTCCCGGTCGGCATGCGGTAAGAGTCCGTCACATGACTTGGCGCACAATTCACACATAATCGCGACATGCAAGAGATTGACCCCCAGGACCCCCACGCGTTTCACGTTCCTGCATTACCCTGCTGCATGCATATTGCACTGATAAACGAGGCCACGGAAAGCGCTGAGCTGCGGTTTGTTTTCTCCCCGCGGTATCACCTAGGACTGACTGTCCGCCATGCCTTACACTACAGCCCCGCTCGCTGTGCACATTATAGGAGGTGGCGGTGGCTTTACGCACAAAGATAATTTAATGAAAAAGCAAAAAGCGATTCGGGGAGATTAAATGACCCCTGAAGTCACTGTATCCAAGGAGGTCTCGGATGGACGTGGAAATGCTGAGCTGCCCTACAACCGATCCGTGGATCCCGCGAGTCCTCTGCCCGGAGGATCTTCTCCTCGCGGCGCTGACCGCTGCAGACGCTCGTCTCCCCTCCCGGCATCTCCTACATCTCTCCCTTCGTACCGTTGTCCCGAATCGTTGATCATTCGGCTCCTTTTATTGGATTTTTTCCTCTTCTTCTTCTCCGCCATCTTTCCCTTTAGTCTCTTGCAATTTACTTTCTAAGCGCTGAAGTTTGGCGAGGTTTTCTCGCAGTAATTTGCTGTCGGGGTCCAGCGTGGCGGCCTTCTTATAATAGGTTCGGGCAGCGTTATAATCCCCCTGGAGGAGAGAAATATATAGTGAGAAGATCAGTAATGTCAGAAAGTGAAGGCGTCTGTACATTAGGTCTCCAGTCACATCCAAAGCTGCAAGAGAAGATCAGTTCTGCCAGCGAATTCTGTCTCTGTCGGGAGCATTTACCCCTGTAACTCTGCCTCAGTTACAGGAGAAAAAATGCTAAGTAAAGTCATTATATGGGGGGCGATGCATCAAGACCAGCAATTCTCTCACCGGTCTTGACGAGGGGGCATGTTGGATCAGATGTTCCTGATTTATTAAAAGGCGGGCACCTACTAATGAGTCAGGCGTGCCGCTATGAGGGTCTCGCCACAAATCTTACTCCAGTCACCCCCAATTCTTTTATGCCATCTTCATAAACAAATTATATCGAGTAAATAACTCTTTATTTTATAAAGTTTTTTTTTTTCTTTTTAAATATTTTACTAGCATGCACTATATTTATTTTTCTACGCTTTGCCGCATGCATGTACTAATATATATATATTGGCTTTTGCATTAAATTTACCTATTTATTAAAAAAAAAAATATATATATATATATATAAATATATATATATATATATATATATATATATATATATATATATATATATATAGAGAGAGAGAAAAATAAAATATAAATAATATATATATATATATATATATATATATATATATATATATATATAAATTATTTATAATATATATATATAATATTTTTTTTTTTTTTTTTTTTTTTTTTCACAAAATAAAAAAATAAAAGTTGACAAAGAAAAAAAATAGGAAAAAAAAAAATGTTTCCATAGATGAAACCTAGATGTCGGTAATGGCCACACACACAACTGTAAAATTAAATCGAACAGGAGTAAAATGTCCAGGATAAAAAAAATATATAAAATAAAACAAAACCAAAAATACATTTTTTTGCGATATAGAGGACAGTATTTTATATGTACAAAAAAAATTCAAAAAATATATATTTCTTTTCAATATAGGTTTAATATGAATTTCTATGTACCGTGTGCAGCTTTGGACGTGACTAAGGTACAGGGCACTAGGTTTTCAGGTTATTTCTCCATTCCCACATGATGATAAAAGCCAATAGAATAGGGGAAACCGTCAGTAAGCTGGTGCCAGATTGGGCTTTAGGAGTTACCTGAATGTGCTTGATGCCCCCCATATTCATCCAGGCCTGGGCTTGTTTGGGACTCAGATCAGTCACACGACTGTAGCTCTAACAGACAAAAGGGGGAAATGTTACCTGGAGCGTTATAACTGTAGATTATAAGGTGATTGTAATACACCGGGGGAGGTACCTGGAAGGCCTCGTCCAGATGGTTCAGCTCCCGCAACTGATTCCCTTTGGTGAAGTACAGCTCTGAAATTATTTTGGAATCCTGAGATTTCATCTGCAGAGCAATGTCAATCATGTCCAGAGCCTGAGAAAAAAAAAAGAGAAGAGGGTCCGTCACAGAGGGGAGGGGTTCGTCAGAAGGGGGAGGAGTTATTCAGAAGGGGGGAGGGGTTCGTCAGAAAGAGTAGGGTCCAGCAGAGAGAAGGGCATGTTAGATTAAAGATGATTAGTGAGGGAGAGGAGGGCCCATCAGAAAAAGAAGGGTCCTGTGATGGGCATACCGCAAAAAATAAAGGCCAGAAGATCGAGGAATCTGGTTTCCCGAGCTCCTGCACTGGTTGGAGTACTTCATCATCTTATTAAACAGTGCAGTTTTTTTTTTTTCTTACGGATAGTGCAAGGGTTAATCAGTTCAGTTGAGTTCCTGGAGCTCTCCTACCTGGATTGTTTCAGTTGTTTAGTGTTGGCCACTTCCCTCTGCCATATATGCTCACCTCCTGTTGCACTTAGAAATTGCCAGTGTTAGTTCTTATGGCCTGGTTCTGGAGTTGGAGGTGCACTTCGTGGTTGGCGGTGGCAATTGGAGATTTGTTCAGGAGATAGTTGCTTGGAGTTTTTGTGTGCACATCCTCATCTTCTCCTACTTGTTTTCTCCTTCCTTTAACATCCCTGTGTCCCACTGTATTTTGTGAATGTATTTTGTATGACTGCTACTTTCATTTATCCCTGTCTGTCTTCCCTGGTTTGTCTGGTTAGTGTCATCTTATACACTTCAGCTTCCCACCTCCCTGGGTGGGGAAGGGGATAGATAAGGGTTGATACAGGAGCGTAGCAAGGAACGAGACCCTGGCATCTCCACCTTCAGGAGTAATGAGGGGACAGGGATAGATTAGGGCACCCCTACTTCTAGGGCCAGATAAGTGCTCACAGTCCCAAGGCACTGCATGACAGGTCCATCAGAGAGAAGGGCCTGGCAGATTTAAGAGAATTAGTCAGAAAGAGAAAGGCCCGTCAGAAAGAGGGGCATTTGTCAGAGAGAGAGAAGGATCCGTCAGAAAGATCCCATCAGAGAGAGAAGGATCCGTCAGAAGAGCCATCAGATAAACTAGTTCCTGTCAGAGAGAGAAAGGTCCATCCAACACATGAGGGCCCATCAGAGAGAAGCAGCAACTTATCCCAGCTCCCTGCTGCCGCTTATCTCAGGTGAATTATACAGAAAATCACGGCGATCAGATATGATCTGTTGGGAAACCTGGCAGCAAGTGTCCAGCTACACTGCCCCCAGAGGTGAAAGGAAGTATTACATGTGCCTAAAGAAATAATGAGATGTATGTGTCGGATCCAGAACAAGAGCAGCTCTGGCTAATAGATAGGGGTCCAGAATGCCCCCTCTGGTTAGATTATCAGTTAGTGGTTTCCGCGGCATTTGGCAGAAGATTCGTCACCTTGGAGTGGTGTTCTTGTTTGCTGTAGATTGCGCTAAGCAGCCGGAAACATTCAGTACAGTCAGGAACCTCATCCGCTATGTGACGAGCAAGATCCTCGGCCTCATCTGTGAGACCCATCACAGCCTGGACCTGCGCCTGCAGAAATCCACAATACAGGGGTTACTCCAATACCAGGCAGAGGGTGCACAGTTAATAATCACACTCAGCTGTCTGCTCACCAGTGACAGACGTAACTGCACACTATGGGGGTGAAGCGCTGTCGCCTCCTTGTACAGACGCAGAGCTTCATCATATTGTCCTGTGTTATAATACAGAGCTCCCAGTGGAGAGATCACGTCAATATCCCGGGATAACTGCAGAGCCCTAAAGTGAGAAACAAGCAGAGAAGGTCACTAGATGGAACCAGAATCTTCACGTCTTTATGTAAGCAGTGTGCTCCCCCTAGTGGTGGCTGCAGACAGGATCTTATGTATCTCTGTATTACAGGGAGCTCCCCCTAGTGGTGGCTGCAGACAGGATCTTATCATGTGTCTCTGTATACAGGGAGCTCCCCCTAGTGGTGGCTGCAGACAGGATCTTAGGTATCTCTGTATGCAGGGAGCTCCCCCTAGTGGTGGCTGCAGACAGGATCTTATCATGTATCTCTGTATACAGGGAGCTCCCCCTAGTGGTGGCTGCAGACAGGATCTTATCATGTATCTCTGTATTACAGGGAGCTCCCCCTAGTGGTGACTGCAGACAGGATCTTATCAGGTATCTCTGTATACAGGGAGCTCCCCCTAGTGGTGGCTGCAGACAGGATCTTATCATGTGTCTCTGTATACAGGGAGCTCCCCCTAGTGGTGGCTGCAGACAGGACCTCATGTATCTCTGTATACAGGGAGCTCCCCCTAGTGGTGGCTGCAGACAGGATCTTATCATGTATCTCTGTATACAGGGAGCTCCCCCTAGTGGTGACTGCAGACAGGACCTCATGTATCTCTGTATACAGGGAGCTCCCCCTAGTGGTGACTGCAGACAGGATCTTATCATGTATCTCTGTATACAGGGAGCTCCCCCTAGTGGTGACTGCAGACAGGACCTCATGTATCTCTGTATACAGGGAGCTCCCCCTAGTGGTGACTGCAGACAGGATCTTATCATGTATCTCTGTATACAAGGAGCTCCCCCTAGTGGTGGCTGCAGACAGGATCTTATCATGTATCTCTGTATACAGGGAGCTCCCCCTAGTGGTGGCTGCAGACAGGACCTTATCATGTATCTCTGTACACAGGGAGCTCCCCCTAGTGGTGGCTGCAGACAGGACCTTATCATGTATCTCTGTATACAGGGAGCTCCCCCTAGTGGTGGCTGCAGACAGGATCTTATCATGTATCTCTGTATACAGGTAGCTCCCCCTAGTGGTGACTGCAGACAGGATATTATCATGGATCTCTGTATACAGGGCGCTCCCCCTAGTGGTGGCTGCATACAGGATCTTATGTATCTCTGTATACAGGGAGCTCCCCCTAGTGGTGACTGTAGACAGGATCTTATGTATCTCTGTATACAGGAAGCTCCCCCTAGTGGTGACTGCAGACAGGATATTATCATAGTAACATAGTAACATAGTTAGTAAGGCCGAAAAAAGACATTTGTCCATCCAGTTCAGCCTATATTCCATCATAATAAATCCCCAGATCTACGTCCTTCTACAGAACCTAATTGTATGATACAATATTGTTCTGCTCCAGGAAGACATCCAGGCCTCTCTTGAACCCCTCGACTGAGTTCGCCATCACCACCTCCTCAGGCAAGCAATTCCAGATTCTCACTGCCCTAACAGTAAAGAATCCTCTTCTATGTTGGTGGAAAAACCTTCTCTCCTCCAGACGCAAAGAATGCCCCCTTGTGCCCGTCACCTTCCTTGGTATAAACAGATCCTCAGCGAGATATTTGTATTGTCCCCTTATATACTTATACATGGTTATTAGATCGCCCCTCAGTCGTCTTTTTTCTAGACTAAATAATCCTAATTTCGCTAATCTATCTGGGTATTGTATTTCCCCCATCCCCTTTATTAATTTTGTTGCCCTCCTTTGTACTCTCTCTAGTTCCATTATATCCTTCCTGAGCACCGGTGCCCAAAACTGGACACAGTACTCCATGTGCGGTCTAACTAGGGATTTGTACAGAGGCAGTATAATGCTCTCATCATGTGTATCCAGACCTCTTTTAATGCACCCCATGATCCTGTTTGCCTTGGCAGCTGCTGCCTGGCACTGGCTGCTCCAGGTAAGTTTATCATTAACTAGGATCCCCAAGTCCTTCTCCCTGTCAGATTTACCCAGTGGTTTCCCGTTCAGTGTGTAATGGTGATATTGATTCCCTCTTCCCATGTGTATAACCTTACATTTATCATTGTTAAACCTCATCTGCCACCTTTCAGCCCAAGTTTCCAACTTATCCAGATCCATCTGTAGCAGAATACTATCTTCTCTTGTATTAACTGCTTTACATAGTTTTGTATCATCTGCAAATATCGATATTTTACTGTGTAAACCTTCTACCAGATCATTAATGAATATGTTGAAGAGAACAGGTCCCAATACCGACCCCTGCGGTACCCCACTGGTCACAGCGACCCAGTTAGAGACTATACCATTTATAACCACCCTCTGCTTTCTATCACTAAGCCAGTTACTAACCCATTTACACACATTTTCCCCCAGACCAAGCATTCTCATTTTGTGTACCAACCTCTTGTGCGGCACGGTATCAAACGCTTTGGAAAAATCGAGATATACCACGTCCAATGACTCACCGTGGTCCAGCCTATAGCTTACCTCTTCATAAAAACTGATTAGATTGGTTTGACAGGAGCGATTTCTCATAAACCCATGCTGATATGGAGTTAAACAGTTATTCTCATTGAGATAATCCAGAATAACATCCCTCAGAAACCCTTCAAATATTTTACCAACAATAGAGGTTAGACTTACTGGCCTATAATTTCCAGGTTCACTTTTAGAGCCCTTTTTGAATATTGGCACCACATTTGCTATGCGCCAATCCTGCGGAACAGACCCTGAGATCATGGATCTCTGTATACAGGGCGCTCCCCCTAGTGGTGACTGCAGACAGGATATTATCATGGATCTCTGTATACAGGGAGCTCCCCTTAGTGGTGGCTGCAGACAGGATCTTATGTATCTCTGTATACAGGGAGCTCCCCCTAGTGGTGACTGTAGACAGGATCTTATGTATCTCTGTATACAGGAAGCTCCCCCTAGTGGTGACTGCAGACAGGATCTTATCATGTATCTCTGTATACAGGGAGCTCCCCCTAGTGGTGGCTGCAGACAGGATCTTATCATGTATCTCTGTATACAGGGAGCTCCCCCTAGTGGTGACTGTAGACAGGATCTTATGCATCTCTGTATACGGGGAGCTCCCCCTAGTGGTGGCTGCAGACAGGATCTTATCATGTATCTCTGTATACAGGGAGCTCCCCCTAGTGGTGGCTGCAGACAGGATCTTATCATGTATCTCTGTATACAGGGAGCTCCCCCTAGTGGTGGCTGCAGACAGGATCTTATCATGTATCTCTGTATACAGGAAGCTCCCCCTAGTGGTGACTGCAGACAGGATCTTATCATGTATCTCTGTATACATGGAGCTCCCTATAGTGGGGTCTGCAGAATCCTCCATAGTTCTTACTTTTTGTACCACATCTCTGCCTCCGAATTTTGGTTGAGTGAACGGTACAGGCGACCAAGATTGAGCATAGCCACGTGATGATTGGGGCGTAGTTGCAAAGCAAGAAGATAATGAGAAATGGCCTTCTGTGGAGCTCCTGAAAAACAACATCAGCTTTGTAAGGGAGAAATAATTTACAATTACAAATGTGTTTTATATTCTATTCCCACTCAAAGCTGCATTAAAAAAACTCCCACTCACCTACATCCACCAGAAACACCCCATAATTATTCTGCAGGTCTGAACTCTCGGGGCAGTTCTTGATTCCAGCCAGATACACTTCCTCAGCTTCCTCATATCTCTTCTGGGTAGGAAATAAACAAGAAATAACAGTTAAAAATGTTGTGGCCTGACCGGGGTACGGGGGTTATGGGGAGGGCGCAGCAGAAAATTTGCTCTACCCCCTGATTCCTTGTATTCGACATGACCCAGTGTATCAATATGCTCTTTAAACAAAATACCTAAACAGTTACTCAGGGGTTGATTTTGCCTGTAGTGAACCTCCAGGGAGGTCTCATTCTCACCCAATAGTGCTATGCGATTGGATGTTTAGGTGAAGGGGATGGACAATGGATGTTACTGATGGGAGTTATGACAAACATTGAAGTCAGAGGTACATAGCTACTGCCCACTAGGGGAGTACCTTCCTCTTCATCAATACTGTATCACATCACTTACGTTTCTGAGAATTTTATTAATACATTCCTTATGGTAGTCTGTATATAGTATGGATTACTCCTCGGGGGTGGGCATAAATTACACAAGAAATGCTGCCACCGTGGAGCTTTTAAAGAGTATGTGTCATGATCCAGGCCAGGTTTTGTATCCTGTCTCTTTTCCTGTCTGATCAGGTCAAGGGTTAACTTTGCTCTGCCTTATTCTGGGTTCAGGTTTGTTATTTAGCTCTGATGCATCCTGCGGGCGGTGTCAGTTATAGTTTCTGCCTACGGCGTGTGTATCTGACTCTGCGTACCCCGATTCATCCTGCTGCTTTTTATGACTGTACCCGTGTCTGTTTATTCCCTTCTTCCCGTCCTCACTCTGTGTTCCCCTTTCGTGTTTGGATTCTCTGGTACCCGACTTGGACTTTGACCTGCTGTTTTGTTTCTCGTCTTCGGCATAACTGCTCGTGACCGGTATTGACCCATTTGGCTTGTTTCTGACTCTGTGCTTGATTATTCCTTTAGGTACTGCGCTACAAACTAATATCGACCTGGCTTCTTTACTATTCCGCTGCCACCTGGTGGTGGCCTCGCTGGTGCGCTGCAGGTCTGCTCCTGCTGTGTGCAGTCTTCTCTCCACTCTATTGCCATCTAGTGGAGCTGCATCTACCTCGACCAACAACTCATCCTAGAAGCAAGTACTTCCTGTCTGTTGGTAGTCCTCTGCTCCTGATGGGAGGGTAGATGACACAATGACATCATCAGGAGGAGGAGTCAGCACAACATACAAGGCCGAACTGTTGTGAATTCTGTGGCTGAATTCACTCCTGTGGTCACAAGTGGTACTGCAGCTTCTGAGCTTCCTCCCTCAGGTGTTCTGGTGAGCTCATTGGCTGCTTTGTTATTTAACTCCGCCTGATTCTGTCTTCCTTGCTCCTGATCAATGTTCCAGTGTTGGATCTGAGCTCCTGGATTTTTCCTGTGGCCTGCAGCTCTGCTTAGATAAGTGCTTCTTTGCTTTTGTTGCTACTTTTTCTGTCCAGCTTGTCTATTCGTTTTGCTGGAAGCTCTGAGACGCAAAGGGTGTACCGCCGTGCCGTTAGTTCGGCACGGTGGGTCTTTTTGCCCCCTTTGCGTGGTTTTTTTGCTTTAGGGTTTTTTGTAGACTGCAAAGTTCTCTTTGCTATCCTCGCTCTATCTAGAATATCGGGCCTCACTTTGCTGAATCTATTTCATCCCTACGTTTGTCTTTTCATCTTGCTAACAGTCATTATATGTGGGGGGCTGCCTTTTCCTTTGGGGTATTTCTCTGAGGCAAGTCAGGCTTGTGTTTCTATCTTCAGGCTAGTCAGCTCCTCAGGCTGTGCCGAGTTGCATAGGTAGTGTCAGGCGCAATCCACAGCCACCTTTAGTTGTGTTTAGGTTAGGTTCAGGTTTGCAGTCTACAGAGATTCCACGTCTCAGAGCTCGTTCTATTGTTTTTTGGTTATTGTCTGATCACTGTATGTGCTCTGATTTCTGGCACACTGTGTCACTGGATTGCTATCATAACAGCGAACATACAGAATCTCGTCACAATCTCACCTGATCAGCCAGCAGAGACCCTAAACTGGAATATGCATCGGCAAAGTATGGACCATGGAGGAGAGACTCCTTCAGAATGACCTCAGCTTCTTCATTCCTGCCCCGAGTCCTGCAGAAAATATGCACAGGCTGCACTACTGAGAGTTTCTGAAGGCGATATATTCCAAGGTTCAAACTTGAGGGTGCACTACTGAGAGATTCTGGGGTCTTTGATGACTCGCTTACCTTAGTAAGTTTCCCAGATTAAACAGTGCCCGGCTGTGATGCGGGCTGATTTCCAGCGCATTCCTGTAATATTCCTCAGCCGCTGTAACGTTGGTGGTCAGGGTGCCGAGGTTGTTGAGAGCGCTGGGGTGCTGCGGATACAACCTATGGCGGAGAGGAAATCCCTCAGCAAACAATCCGTATATCGAAATTATTTTTATACGCACTCATATACAGTCATATCCAAAGCTGAATTCACAGTCCTGCTGCCTTCCTGTTAGCTCTCAGGATGAAGACCTGAGAATGCAGAGTAGAGGCGATTGGAACCTCCGCGATGCAGCGACACATTCGCGACTTTTGAATGCAGCTTTGGTGGTGACTTAGATTGTAAGCTCTATGGGCGACAAGCGGCCATGCTTGTACCTTAGGACAGTTTTGTAGTGTTTTATCGCCTCCTCCTTCCGATTCTGGTCCTTAAGGAAATTGGCATAGTTGTAATGCACTTTGGCGTTATGCGGCAGCGTCTGAACTCCGGATCTGCGGCAGACGAGAGTCACCAATGAGCGATGACGGCAGCACAATGGCACACTTCGACTTTACGGCTCCACTACATACCTGAACAGCGACTCCCGGGAGCGCCAGCACTCGCTCTGCGACACCGACTTACAGGAGAAGAGGACGAGGAGGAGGAGGAAGCTGAAGGTGGTGGCAGACGAGCCTCCAGGACCCGCCCGGGCAGAGAGTCTCTTCAGTCCGTGGACGCAAAGAATACAGAAGCCCATGCTGGAGATGGAATAAACAGAGACCATGATCACCCAAACAAAAGTATTCACACCCCTGTATATCGTGTGTCCAAAATCTGACACCCCCGCCCCAAAAAAACCATGCACTTTATAGTCCGGCTCAGACTACTGTATGTTGTGATCCAAGTTTTGGATAAAAATAATTAATGTTTTCATTCACTGACAGCAAGCAGACCTTTAACTTTCCAATTCGTACCTGGGCATGTACAGGACGCGTTCGGCCACCACGAAACCAACCCTGAAGAAAAGATTACTGGCCGGTATGAAAGGGAAAATCAGGAAAAGAAGGCCGACTGTGACTTCCCGATGTCCCGTCCTCTGGTGAATATTCCAGAAATACACATTACGATACAAGATGACATAGAAAATACTCAACATTTCTGTTATGTCTTGGCGAAGGATGATATGTGGACTATCGGATGGATCCTCAGGGGTGGAGCTTGTGTATAGTTGCATAGAATCTGACATGTTTGGGTAATCGGGCAGAAATGTGTGTATTGAGAATATATTACTACATTACACAAATATTTAATACAACAGACTTTGCCCAAGCTCCACCCCTGAGGTTCTGTCCAGTGTACGTATGCATGTATGTATGTATGTAAATTACATATATCTTCTATGCTGTGCCTCATTACATCATTCTGTGACAAGAATAATAAAAAAAGTGTGGTTTTCTTACCGGTCTCACATGTAATAAATATATGTGTTATGTTCCGCAGCGAACAGGCCTTTTAGGTAGTGATACACTGCTATATGTTATATATACACACAGCACTACATTATGGATGTCACAGTCATATTACTCTTTCGGGGCGGAGCTTAGGGAGATTTGCATAAAATGGGGTGTATCTAGGAATTTTGTAGTATTACAGTCTGAAAAACGAAGTTATATTGTATATACTACTCCTCGGGGGCGGTGCTAAGGGAGATTTGCATAAAATGGGGTGTATCTAGGAATTTTGTAGTATTACAGTCTGAAAAACGAAGTTATATTGTATATACTACTCCTCGGGGGCGGAGCTTAGAGAGATTTGCATAAAATAGGGTGTATCTGGGAATTTGGTAGCATTACAGTCTGAAAAACGAAGTTCTATTGTATACCCCCATTGGGGGGGTGAGAAGGAAGTAGAGGAAGTTGTTTGTTTTTATGTATATACATATATACACAGAACATTCCAGAAAAACTTGTTATATTCCGGAACAATATGCAAAATACACACATCTTTTATTTATTTTTGGCATAGGATGATGTAATGAGGCATAACTGAGGATAATATAATTCAGTCAGAGATATCAGTCATACCACCTAATAATAGTCCAGATGGAACCTCGGGGGTGGGGCTTAGGCAAATTTGCAATAAATGAAGCATAGCAGAAAATCTGTCGAACAGGAGAGTTGTATCATGCCATGAGATAGATAGATAGATAGAGATATATATATATTTTCCATTCTCAGGTATCAGTATTGTACTACTCACATGTGCTTTTCAGTAGTACAGGAAAGATGGGTGACATTAATTGGATTACAACCTGAAGAAATTCTGAGAAACTGCTTGCTAAATATTAGAGTAGGGGGGTGTGAATACTGTCAGAGCAACGCCGTAAGAGCCAACCATAACAAGATCATTATGCGGCAGTGACCCGGGGTCGAGGTTATTAATACAAACTCCAGCGGGCGGTGTCCACGCCAATCGGATAAATTCTATAGCGGGTGTTGGAAAATATGGAGTTTCCAAGCGGTTATTTAACAGCATGAAATCTGCTTCCTGCTCAGATGATAACGATCACGTACGAGAAGGAAACTCAGGGAGAAGAATTGATTCTTGGGTGGGTATTCACTGGCGGTGACCCTATTGGTCAGGGTGTGTTAATTACAAGTTATACTCAGTTCCAGCACATGAAATCATCTTAAAGGAGCAGTAATCCTAAAAAGGAAAAAATCTAAAAAATATTGTACAAAAAAAAAAAATGTATATTTAATTTGCAGAGAATATGTAATTAACTACAATACATATATCTACCACTAGAGGGCAATGTTTTAATAAAGGCTCCTGTGTCTGAACAGCACACCCCATGGTCAGGAGTGGTATTGCAAATATTGTAATAAAAGGTTTCTATCTGGAGGTCTGCAGGACACCGTTGCATTAAAGAAATATAAAAAATACCTTGCTCCCAGTCAAGCAGCGCAGGACGAGGGAGAGGAGGACGGCTGACAGCAGGAAAGTAGACATATTGCGGATGTCCAAGATGGAGTGGACGAGGGGAATGCTGCCCACCTGCCAGTCATAGCATAGAGTGAGAGGGCCGAGCAGCAGACAGGCATTGAAGGCAAGGAGGTAGGAGAAGGTCAGGAACCTGCAATGCAGAAGAAAATATGATACATACTGTGCATCCCAAAAGTGAGTACACCCCACATGGTTTGGGAAATATTTTATTATATCATTGTATCAAAGAGTTATATCTTCAATGAACAGTAGTCCATGTACGTCTTGTATAACACTTCACTGGAAGTTCAACATGGCGCCTCATGGTAAAGGACTCTCTGAGGACCTGAAAAAAAGAATCGCTGCTCTATAACAAGACAAGCAGATTAAGGACATATGCTACGGGAACCACGTCCTGTGGTCTGATGACAACAAGATAAACTTATTTGGTTCAGAAGCTGTCAAGCGTGTGTGGCGGCAACCAAGTGCAGAGTACAAAGACAAGCGTGTCCTGCCTACAGTCAAGCATGGTGGAGGGAGTGTCTTGGTTTGGGGATGCACGAGTTCTGCCAGCTGTGGGGGGGCTACAGTTCATTGAGTGCCAACATGTATTGTGATATACTGAAGCAGAGCACGATCTCCTCCCTTCGGAAACTGGTCCACAGGGCAGTATCCAACATGACAACGACCTCAAACACCTCCAAGACCCATGCCTTGCTAAAGATACTGAGAGTAAAGGCGCTGGACTGGCCAAGCAGGTCTCCAGACCTAGACCCTTTTGAGCATCTGTGGAGAATCCTAAAACGGAATGTTGAGGAGCACAAGGTCTCGAATGTCCACCAGCTTCATGATGTCGTCGAGGAAGGAAGAGGATTCCAGTGGCCACCGGGGATGCTCTAGTGGCCATTGGTGACGCTCTAGTGACCTCCATGCCCAAGAGAGGTAAGGCTGTGCTTGAAAATAATAGTGGCCACACAAAATATTCACACTTTGGGCACAATTTAGCCATTTTCACTTAGGGGTGCACTCACTTTTGTTACCAGTGGTTTAGACTTTAACGGCGAAAGACTTTTAAATAAGGGTGAGGGGTGTACTCACTTTTGTGATATACTGTAGAAGTAGTAAGACCTATACTAGTTTGTCTCTGACGAACATGGAGATCATCATTGGATGCATCAGGTTACACACAGTGCAGCACACCATTGTGCGGCTTATTCACACACGGACATTACTGGATTACACGTCCCATTCCCAGAACCTGCACCGACGAGACGGCTCTCACCGCACAATGAGGATCCAGGCTGGACGCCGGCCACGTACCTGCTGAGGAGGTGCGGAGAGAAGGAGGCCGGATTGTCCTGCTCCGAGAACAATGGCATCGACCCTCCCATGATATAGACACGGAAACCCAACACCACAATCACCTGCGAGACACAAACATCAGTGCAGAATAGAAACCATTCAAGTAATTATATTCCTGCACATAGGGGCAGTATTATAGTAGTTATATTCCTGTACATAGGGGCAGTATTATAGTAGTTATATTCTTGTACATAGGGGCAGTATTATAGTAGTTATATTCTTGTACATAGGGGCAGTATTATAGTAGTTATATTCCTGTACATAGGGGCAGTATTATAGTAGTTATATTCTTGTACATAGGGGCAGTATTATAGCAGTTATATTCTTGTACATAGGGGCAGTATTATAGCAGTTATATTCCTGTACATAGGAGCAGTATTATAGTAATTATATTCCTGTACATAGGAGGCAGTATTATAGTAGTTATATTCTTGTACATAGGAGCAGTATTATAGTAGTTATATTCTTGTACATGGGGGGCAGTATTATTGTAGTTATATTCTTGTACATAGGGAGCAGTATTATTGTAGTTATATTCTTGTACATAGGGAGCAGTATTATAGTATATTCTTTTACATTGGGGACAGTATAGTAGTTATATTCTTGTACATAGGAGCAGTATTATAGTAGTTATATTCTTTTACATTGGGGACAGTATAGTAGTTATATTCTTGTACATAGGAGCAGTATTATAGTAGTTATATTCTTTTACATTGGGGACAGTATAGTAGTTATATTGTTGCACATAGGGGCAGTATTATAGTAGTTATATTCTTGCACATAGGGGCAGTATTATAGTAGTTATATTCTTGTACATAGGGGCAGTATTATAGTTATATTCTTTTACATTGGGGACAGTATAGTAGTTATATTCTTGTACATAGGAGCAGTATTATAGTAGTTATATTCTTGTATATAGGAGCAGTATTATAGTAGTTATATTCTTGTATATAGGAGCAGTATTATAGTAGTTATATTCTTGTATATAGGAGCAGTATTATAGTAGTTATATTCTTGTACATAGGGAGCAGTATTATAGTAGTTATATTCTTGTACATTGGGGACAGTATAGTAGTTATATTCTTGTACATAGGAGCAGTATTATAGTAGTTATATTCTTGTATATAGGAGCAGTATTATAATAGTTATATTCTTGTACATAGGGAGCAGTATTATAGTAGTTATATTCTTGTATATAGGAGCAGTATTATAGTAGTTATATTCTTGTATATAGGAGCAGTATTATAATAGTTATATTCTTGTACATAGGGAGCAGTATTATAGTAGTTATATTCTTGTACATAGGGGCAGTATTATAGTAGTTATATTCTTGTACATAGGGGGCAGTATTATAGTAGTTATATTCTTGTACATAGGGGCAGTATTATAGTAGTTATATTCTTGTACATAGGAGCAGTATTATAGTAGTTATATTCTTGTACATAGGAGCAGTATTATAGTAGTTATATTCTTGTACATAGGAGCAGTATTATAGTAGTTATATTCTTGTATATAGGGGGCAGTATTATAGTAGTTATATTCTTGTACATAGGAGCAGTATTATAGTAGTTATATTCTTGTACATAGGGGCAGTATTATAGTAGTTATATTGTTGCACATAGGAGCAGTATTATAGTAGTTATATTCTTGCACATAGGGGCAGTATTATAGTATATTCTTGTGCTCTGCGTATTATGGGGAACGATGACTGAACAGAAACCAATATTGCATTTTGCACTCACATGGAAGGAAATCAGCAGAGCTCTCTTCAGGAAGGGAGCAGCCACATCCCACATATTTCTGGATTGTTGAGCAGATGAAGCCCTAAATGTCAGAGTGAAGGATGGAGCTCGGTGAGCCATAAATACACATCGCAAATCAGAAATAAAACAGAATTCTCTGAGACGTCTGCTGTATATTTCTTTCTTCGGTTTCTGGTATTTTGGCCTCCACTACAGCTTCCATGTAAATCAGCTTTCCTAGCAGCCATAGAATGGAGTGAGGAATGTATCTCAGCATAGCAAGGACTGGGGTCGGACTGGGGTGTCTGGGGCCCACAGGGGGTACTGACCCTAGGGGACCACCCTACAGCTATATGCAAATGTCTGTAGGGAAGCATCGACTGTAAGACACCGGCGGCTGCTGCACATCTACTGTGCGCCTCCATAACTGGGATGTACAATTACGGTAGTTTACATTAATGGGGTTCTTTGGTTAAAACAAGTTATCACCCATCCATGGGCTCCACAGAATAGGTGATCGCTTAGGTCCGACCATTACAAACTGCACCGATTGGAAGAATGGGGGAGTTTTATCCCTGACTGGACACTTTTATCCCCATTTTACCATGCAGCAGGTGGGATGTCTGACCGCAGCTCCATTTGTTCTCTTTTGGGGCTTTTAGAAAAAAAACAAATGCAGCCACTGAGGGAATGAACGGATCAGTGATCTAGTCGGACATGACGCTCCAGTCTAATGGGGATAAAAGCTCCACACTCTGCCGATTGGGTCCCAACAGTCAGACGCCGCCAATCAATACGTCATCACTAATCCTGTGGAGAGGGGATTAGTTTTTCCACAGGAAACCCCCTGTAAGTGCATCTCTGCCGCTGTGATCCAAGTATCTAATCTCTAATGGAAATAATCTTCTCCTAATTAATATCAGATAGAACAAATGACCGCCATACACAACACAATCCACTATAACAAGACCAATATTACCACACACAGGAACAAATACCACCACACCATGACCAGACCACATAGTGACCAAATAATACCACATACAAGTAGAAATACCACCACACCATGGCCAGACCACATAGTGACCTAATTATACCACATACAAGGAGAAATACCGCCACACCATGACCAGACCACATATTACCATCACTAGTGACGGTATATATCAATTCTGGACCCCCAAAGATACATTAACGTCATACGCCGCCTGTGACGGGTATGTGCACATAAGTCAGCTGCCTGCCTTTGCTAGGTCGGTGGCCTATTGCGAAGGGGCAATACATTTCAACTGAATGTGTGTCCAAGGACACAAGTGAGCCCCCTTTGAGTCCTGCTCGGGGCCCACCAGAGAATCCTCTGGTGTCCCGGTGGGCCAGTCCGACCCTGGAGAGAGTGACAAGTCATAAGGAGTCTGCACAGGCGGCCATATTATCAGTCTTAATGTTAATATTAGCGTATTAATAGGCTCATAAGTCACGGTTATCATTAATGGTTGGAAGAGATGACTGCTGTACAATCTAATAGAGAGCTCCGACCCCAGCTACATATACACCTTCTCTGACAAACCTTCGAAACCTCCTCAGACATAGGATTTGGAGATCGTACACCACACAGACCCCAAACACCGTCACACCAGTTTCTTTCACCAACATGGCGCAGGTCCCCAGGAACAAACTGAGCAGCAGGAGGAAGGGAGAAAAAGTACCGGGGAAACAATCGTGGGGAGGATTGTCTTCTATGCTCCTGGAATAACACAAAGATATCAATATAACCATTATATTCTCAAACATAGGGAGCAATATTATAGTAGTTATATTCTTGTACATAGGAGCAGTATTATAGTAGTTATATTCTTGTACATAGGGGCAGTATTATAGTAGTTATATTCTTGTACATAGGGGCAGTATTATAGTAGTTATATTCTTGTACATAGGAGGCAGTATTATAGTAGTTTACTCTTATACATTTATCTCTTTGTACCATTTATCTAGTTCAGTGTCCTAAAACAGGATGATACAGAGCACGGAGATGTCCTACCTTATGTAACAGAGAAAAGCCAGTAAGAAAAGTGCACAAGACATGACGTCCGCTCGCCCAACAATTCCAGCCACCTGCAGGGAACCAATTTTTTTTTCTATATTTTGTATATTACTTTGTTTTATCATTGTTGTACTATTGCAGTAGTTTTTTAGTGTAGTAGTGACATACATGTATATGAACATTCAATTTACTGAAAAATGTGGACCAATTATGGCGGTCTTATTTATTAGTCTTCTTTTCCAGGAGGAGATATAATGTAGTATCTACAGATTTTACTGTACTTACCGCCTCTGTGTGCACGGGGTGTACAGCGAAGAGCAGGGCTGAGGCCACCGCTTGCTTCCTGTCCTCAAAGACGGCGGTGCTGCAGATATACCCCAGCAGAGCGCTCACCATACAATGTAACGCCACATTTACTGCGTGGAAATAAAACGGCTCCAGGCCGCTCCAGTACATGTTTACTCTGGAGGAGAAAGGAGCAGAAAAGTTACGGTATTATTGGCTTCTGGATAATGAATTTACTATGTTGTTCTGCTATATGATTGGCCATTTAAAGGGGTTTACATAACACTACTTTTATGTGACGAGAGGAACCCGGTCGCTGATATTTTACGGCTGACAATAAAGTGGGTGGGGCTAATACAAAGGGCGTGGTTTCTTATTACTACACTACTATTATTGCAGCAATTTTAAAATCCGGACTCATTGCTGCCACTTCACAACTTTTCAGCGCTTTGCTTCCATCCATTTCTGGGTGCTTCTTGAAGTATGTTTGGGGTCATTTTTCTGCTGGAAGACCCATGACCTAGGAAGCAAACCCAGCTTTCTGACACTGAGCACTACATTGCCACCCAAAATCCTTTGGTAATCTTCAGATTTAATGATGCCTTGCACACAGTCAAGGCACCCAATGCCAGAGGCAGCAAAACCAGCTCAAAACATCTTTGAACCTCCACCATATCTGACTGTAGGTACTGTGTTTTTTTTCTTTGTAAGCCTCATTACGCTTTCGGTAAACAGTAGAATGATGTGCTTTACCAAAAAGCTCTATCTTGGTCTGAGCTGTACACAAGATGCTTTCCCAGAAGGATTTTGGCATCCTGCAGTGTAACTTTTTTTTATAGATCTGTGTCAGCAGTGGGGTCTTCCGGGGTCTCCTGCCATAGTGTTTCATTTAATTGACATGTAGACAGAAAGTTTTCACTGGCACTGATGCACCCTGAGCCTGCAGGACAGCTTGAATTTCTTTGGAACTTTATTGGGGCTTATTCACCACCCAGACTAACCTGTATTGCAACCTGTTATCAATTTTTCTCTGCCATCCATGTCCAGGGAGATTAGCTACAAGGCCATGGGTTGTAAACTTTTGATTATGTTACGCACCGTGAACAAAGGAATATTAAGATCTCTGGAGATGGACTTGTAATCTTGAGATTGTTGATATTTTCCAACAATTTTGGTTCTCAAGTCCTCAGAAAGTTCTCTTCTCCTCTTTCTCCTCTCCATGATTACTGTGGCTCACACAGACACACAATGCAAAGATTGAGACAACTTCTCCCGTTTTTATCTGGTTTCAGGTGTGATTTTCATATTGGCCACACCTGTTACTTGCCATAGGCGAGTCTGAATGAGCATCACATGCTAGAAACAAAGTTGTTTACCCACAATCTTGGAAAGGTCCCAACAATCTTGTCTGGCCTAATTTTAGGGTTTTTGTGTGAAATTATGTCCAATTTGCCTTCCCCCCCCCCCCCCTTTGTTTTTGTTTTTTGGGGGGGGGGGTTGTTCCAATACACGAAGAAAATAAACATCATGTGTATAACAAAACAGGGGGAATTGCAATGATTTTCTGGGAAAAAAAATACTTTCTTTTCTCAAACAATTTCACGGTCGTCATGACTGTAAATTGAGAAATTTCGTTATTATTTGATCTACGGAGGGGCCGGTCTGGTGACAACACCTGGAGTGGAACAAGTATCGGCTTTCACAGGCGCGGGATCTTGTTACGCAGAGTATAAAACCCGATACCATGTTACCTGGAGGCGAATCCCGAGTCAGGAGTCACCCAACTTATCTGTAACATCGGATCTCTCCCCCCCCCCCTTTGCTGACTTTAACCCCTTAAATGCGGGATCATTCAATGACAGCAGCATTTAAGGCCTAGGAGTACATCGGACCCCCAGCAATTGCGATCGCAGGATGCAGATGGGTTGCCACTGGCAGATGTACCATGTGCCATATTGGTCCACCTGGGATGCCCAGCTACAGGATTGTAAGATATAGTACAGGTGGTCCAACATTTTATCACAGGTTCTAGACTCTAAGGGAGACTTAAAAAAAAAAAGTAAATTAAAAATAAATAAAAACACAAAAAAACGCAACATAAAACTTTCCTTTCCCTTAAGAATTAAATTTAAAAAAATCAAAAATAATAATTACCATTAAATATAAAATTGTTCACGCATACTGTACATGTCATAAAAAAACAAAAACGATGCGGCTATTTTTGTTTATTTATTTTTTTACGTTGAGTCTCCCACAAAAAAAAAACAAAAAAAACACGTATACACCATAATGGGATCAGTAAAAAAAAAAAAAAAAACACATCTCGCCTCTCGAGAAAAACAACATGATGGAAAAATGTAAACGTTATTGGTTTGAATAAATTGCGCCACAAGGCAATTTTTATTATTATTATTTTTTGAAATTTGTATTATTATTATTATTATTTTTTTTTTTTTTTTAAGAACATGCAGAATTTTTTAAAGCCACTATAATAATAAAAGTTTGGTCCCATCAGCGTAATCATACTGACCTGGAGACTCATGTTGCCATGTCATTTTTACCCCACAAAAATGAACGCCATAGAAACACCCCCCCCCCCCCCACCCCCACCAAAAAAAAATGAAAAATGCAGATTTTATTTTTCATGTTTTGTGGTAATGTGAATGGCGCCATTCAAAGCTACAACTGGTCTCGTAATAAAGGAGCCCTCATACAGGACTGAGAGGTCGAAAAGTTATGGATCTTGGAAGAAGGGGAGGAAAAACACGAAAGGAAAAATGGCCTAGTCCTTAAAGGGTTAAGAAGAGATAACTCAGCAGTGAGAGTGCCCCAATTTTGGCGCTGTACGGGGGCAGCGCAGGGGGTTAACAGGACAGATATTTCAGAAATGTCAGTACAAAGGACGCTGGCGTTCTGGAGCGAGAGGCTCGGCCACTTCTACAAACAAACCCCATATTTTTACTAGTCGATAACTGGGCTGCGCCGCCCCTTTAAGTGGTTGCAGATGTTTTTGGCTTCTCTATAAACAATCTCTTCCCCCTTCTCTACTCGGAGGCGCCCCTGCTTACGGCTGGACTCCCACCAGCTCTGACATTATTGGGGTCCTATTATAGGTCTGCACCAAACCCTCAGCTGTGAGGAGAAGTGCTTTTAGGTGGAAATTTCGCTTCTGGGGTAGAGCAAACATGTTCCTACTAACAGCAAGCAGAGATCTTGAAAATAATAAACATGGAAGTTTAGGCCTCACTTATCTACTGGTAAAACTGCCATTATTGCTCATAACAACCAGTCAGATTGCAGCTTTCATTTTTCCACACTTGTTTAAATGATGAAAGCTGAGCTCTGATTGGTTGCTATGGGAGACAGTTCCCAGAAATGAGGCCTAAAAGTCTTTAAATCTACACACACCGGAGATGTCACTGTAGGTGGTCTCCATGCCAACACTGCACCTGACAGGAATCTCTCAGTAGTGCAGCCTCAGGCTTCGGGCCTGTCATTTCATGTGCTCATATTTCAGCCTCGATTCCACCGTCCAGTGATGGAGTCACATCCTTTGGTCATGCTGTGGCCTTATGTCATCATATAGTCCTACAATATATAGGACTTCGGTGAACTCTCGGACCTCATGTATAAAGAACCTTACAGACGCGATGTCTTCCAGGAAATTTTGGTGGTGCCTAGTTCCTCGTGGAGTCCCAAAGGTCTCGACTTTTTCTGCTATGTGGGGTATAGTATTTGCCCATTACTATTTCGATGCCCACCCCGGTGCCCAGAATTACCTGAAGCTGAGGACACACAGGGGTCGGTAGGACTTGTGGCTCGTGTTGTCATCCATGGCCTTGCCCCAGAAGTCATTCTTAAAGATGGTGGACAGGTTGGTCTCTCCTCGGCTGTCCGGATTATTGAGTATCGCCCATACATCATCGTGGACGAACTCACCAAACAAAGACCGGGAAAAGCATAGACCGGCAACAACTGCTGGAACTGCAAAAACCCAGATGCCAAGGTTCTCCACCATTGAAGGTTCTTTGGTCCTCCTGGACATCCCTTTGGAATCGCCATTTTGGGGTCGACCCATGTACTGGGTTTTGGATAATCCATTAATGGTGGGTTTTGGTATCATTCCACCACCAGTGTGACCTCCATGGGTGGTGCTGTAGATACTGCGTCCGTTTCCATGGGGCAACATTCGGAAGTTCTTATGACTTTTGTGGTGGGCGTCGTTGCTCGATACTTGTCTTTGGCTGTTTCTTCCACCGTTGGCCATGTTGTATGGTTGCTCCTTGCGAACGTCTTGTACTTGATCATAGGAGACATTTTCAAGGAGGACTTGGCCCACGCTTCTCATACTCTACAACGTAGGCGTCGTCTCACATATTGAGGGGGAAATGTCCTTCACCCATCTTGATTTTTTTCACGTTTGGAGGTCTACTTCTGCTCTCCGAGCAATGAACCCAACCGTCTCATCCTCATAACCACAGGGTACATCTGGTGCCCAACAATTTGGACATTACACATCACCGGCATTCCAGAATTTGGGCCTGAAAAATATTATATCATCTTATTATCAACTCTCTTAAAGGGGTGTTCCACATTTAATCATTTTTGTTACATGGTGACGTCTCGTGAGCCAGTAACGTCCCACCTTCCCATGGATTCCCAAATCTAAAGCTGTTGAAAAAGTTTCTGAACCCCTTCACGTCTAGCCAGAGATTCCCATTATTCAACCCACAACTCTGTACTTCTTCTAGACAGAACTGTTCTGCTGTCTCTTATTCTTGGTGGCTACCACAGGGCAGCTGTCTATGGGCGAGATGTCGCATATGATCAGACACGTCTAATGTCAAGCTGTCTATGAATGGAATGTAAAGTTTCTAAGAAAAAGGATCACTCTAATCCTCAGCTGACGCTCTCTGACACCAGCTCTGGCTTTACTGTCTCTTTAAATCAGCTGTCAGCTCGTCATAGTCCAGCTGTCTCTACAGACAACCACAATATACACACATGGTATATAACTCTATGTATACAATGTATCAGAGCTGTCTCTTCAGCAGTCTGCTAAAGAGACGGTGCTGATACATTGTATATACAGTCTGCTAAAGAGACGGCGCTGATACATTGTATATACAGACTGCTGAAGAGACGGCTGATACATTGTATATACAGTCTGCTGAAGAGACACCTCTGATACATTGTATATACAGAGTGCTGAAGAGACGGCTCTGATACATTGTATATACAGACTGCTGAAGAGACGGCTCTGATACATTGTATACACAGACTGCTGAAGAGACTGCTGATACATTGTATATACAGACTGCTGAAGAGACGGCTCTGATACATTGTATATACAGACTGCTGAAGAGACGGCTGATACATTGTATATACAGACTGCTGAAGAGACGGCTCTGATACATTGTATATACAGACTGCTGAAGAGACGCCTCTGATACATTGTATATACAGACTGCTGAAGAGACTGCTGATACATTGTATATACAGACTGCTGAAGAGACGGCCCTGATACATTGTATATACAGACTGCTGAAGAGACGCCTCTGATACATTGTATATACAGACTGCTGAAGAGACGCCTCTGATACATTGTACATACAGACTGCTGAAGAGACGCCTCTGATACATTGTACATACAGACTGCTGAAGAGACGGCTCTGATACATTGTATATACAGACTGCTGAAGAGACGCCTCTGATACATTGTATATACAGACTGCTGAAGAGACGCCTCTGATACATTGTATATACAGACTGCTGAAGAGACGCCTCTGATACAATGTATATACAGTCTGCTGAAGAGACGGCGCTGATACATTGTATATACAGACTGCTGAAGAGACGCCTCTGATACAATGTATATACAGTCTGCTGAAGAGACGGCGCTGATACATTGTATATACAGACTGCTGAAGAGACACCTCTGATACATTGTATATACAGACTGCTGAAGAGACGGCTCTGATACATTGTATATACAGACTGCTGAAGAGACGGCTGATACATTGTATATACAGACTGCTGAAGAGACGGCCCTGATACATTGTATATACAGACTGCTGAAGAGACGCCTCTGATACATTGTATATACAGTCTGCTGAAGAGACGGCGCTGATACATTGTATATACAGACTGCTGAAGAGACACCTCTGATACATTGTATATACAGACTGCTGAAGAGACTGCTGATACATTGTATATACAGACTGCTGAAGAGACACCTCTGATACATTGTATATACAGACTGCTGAAGAGACGGCTCTGATACATTGTATATACAGACTGCTGAAGAGACGCCTCTGATACATTGTATATACAGTCTGCTGAAGAGACGGCGCTGATACATTGTATATACAGACTGCTGAAGAGACACCTCTGATACATTGTATATACAGACTGCTGAAGAGACTGCTGATACATTGTATATACAGACTGCTGAAGAGACACCTCTGATACATTGTATATACAGACTGCTGAAGAGACGCCTCTGATACATTGTATATACAGACTGCTGAAGAGACGCCTCTGATACATTGTATATACAGTCTGCTGAAGAGACGGCGCTGATACATTGTATATACAGACTGCTGAAGAGACACCTCTGATACATTGTATATACAGACTGCTGAAGAGACGGCTCTGATACATTGTATATACAGACTGCTGAAGAGACGGCTGATACATTGTATATACAGACTGCTGAAGAGACGGCCCTGATACATTGTATATACAGACTGCTGAAGAGACGGCTCTGATACATTGTATATACAGACTGCTGAAGAGACGCCTCTGATACATTGTATATACAGACTGCTGAAGAGACGGCTCTGATACATTGTATATACAGTCTGCTGAAGAGACGGCTCTGATACATTGTATATACAGACTGCTGAAGAGACGGCTCTGATACATTGTATATACAGACTGCTGAAGAGACGGCTGATACATTGTATATACAGACTGCTGAAGAGACGGCCCTGATACATTGTATACACAGACTGCTGAAGAGACTGCTGATACATTGTATATACAGACTGCTGAAGAGACGGCTCTGATACATTGTATATACAGACTGCTGAAGAGACGGCTGATACATTGTATATACAGACTGCTGAAGAGACACCTCTGATACATTGTATACACAGACTGCTGAAGAGACGGCCCTGATACATTGTATACACAGACTGCTGAAGAGACTGCTGATACATTGTATATACAGACTGCTGAAGAGACGGCTCTGATACATTGTATATACAGACTGCTGAAGAGACGGCTGATACATTGTATATACAGACTGCTGAAGAGACACCTCTGATACATTGTATACACAGACTGCTGAAGAGACTGCTGATACATTGTATATACAGACTGCTGAAGAGACGGCTCTGATACATTGTATATACAGACTGCTGAAGAGACGCCTCTGATACATTGTATATACAGACTGCTGAAGAGACGGCTGATACATTGTATATACAGACTGCTGAAGAGACGGCTCTGATACATTGTATATACAGACTGCTGAAGAGACACCTCTGATACATTGTATATACAGACTGCTGAAGAGACGGCTCTGATACATTGTATATACAGACTGCTGAAGAGACGGCTGATACATTGTATATACAGACTGCTGAAGAGACGGCTCTGATACATTGTATATACAGACTGCTGAAGAGACGCCTCTGATACATTGTATATACAGACTGCTGAAGAGACGCCTCTGATACATTGTATATACAGTCTGCTAAAGAGACGGCTCTGATACATTGTATATACAGACTGCTGAAGAGACGCCTCTGATACATTGTATATACAGACTGCTGAAGAGACTGCTGATACATTGTATATACAGACTGCTGAAGAGACGCCTCTGATACATTGTATATACAGACTGCTGAAGAGACGCCTCTGATACATTGTATATACAGACTGCTGAAGAGACGGCTCTGATACATTGTATATACAGACTGCTGAAGAGACGCCTCTGATACATTGTATATACAGACTGCTGAAGAGACGCCTCTGATACATTGTATATACAGACTGCTGAAGAGACGCCTCTGATACATTGTATATACAGACTGCTGAAGAGACGCCTCTGATACATTGTATATACAGTCTGCTAAAGAGACGGCTCTGATAAATTGTATATACAGACTGCTGAAGAGACTGCTGATACATTGTATATACAGACTGCTGAAGAGACGCCTCTGATACATTGTATATACAGACTGCTGAAGAGACGCCTCTGATACATTGTATATACAGACTGCTGAAGAGACGGCTCTGATACATTGTATATACAGACTGCTGAAGAGACGCCTCTGATACATTGTATATACAGACTGCTGAAGAGACGGCTGATACATTGTATATACAGACTGCTGAAGAGACGCCTCTGATACATTGTATATACAGACTGCTGAAGAGACGGCTGATACATTGTATATACAGACTGCTGAAGAGACAGCCTCTGATACATTGTATATACAGACTGCTGAAGAGACGGCTGATACATTGTATATACAGACTGCTGAAGAGACGCCTCTGATACATTGTATATACAGACTGCTGAAGAGACGGCCCTGATACATTGTATATACAGACTGCTGAAGAGACGGCTCTGATACATTGTATATACAGACTGCTGAAGAGACACCTCTGATACATTGTATATACAGACTGCTGAAGAGACGGCTGATACATTGTATATACAGACTGCTGAAGAGACAGCCTCTGATACATTGTATATACAGACTGCTGAAGAGACGGCTGATACATTGTATATACAGACTGCTGAAGAGACGCCTCTGATACATTGTATATACAGACTGCTGAAGAGACACCTCTGATACATTGTATATACAGACTGCTGAAGAGACGGCTGATACATTGTATATACAGACTGCTGAAGAGACACCTCTGATACATTGTATATACAGACTGCTGAAGAGACGGCTGATACATTGTATATACAGACTGCTGAAGAGACGGCTCTGATACATTGTATATACAGACTGCTGAAGAGACACCTCTGATACATTGTATATACAGACTGCTGAAGAGACGGCTGATACATTGTATATACAGACTGCTGAAGAGACGGCTCTGATACATTGTATATACAGACTGCTGAAGAGACACCTCTGATACATTGTATATACAGACTGCTGAAGAGACGGCTCTGATACATTGTATATACAGACTGCTGAAGAGACACCTCTGATACATTGTATATACAGACTGCTGAAGAGACGGCTGATACATTGTATATACAGACTGCTGAAGAGACGACCTCTGATACATTGTATATACAGACTGCTGAAGAGACGGCTGATACATTGTATATACAGACTGCTGAAGAGACGGCTCTGATACATTGTATATACAGACTGCTGAAGAGACGGCTGATACATTGTATATACAGTCTGCTGAAGAGACGGCTCTGATACATTGTATATACAGACTGCTGAAGAGACACCTCTGATACATTGTATATACAGACTGCTGAAGAGACACCTCTGATACATTGTATATACAGACTGCTGAAGAGACACCTCTGATACATTGTATATACAGACTGCTGAAGAGACGGCTGATACATTGTATATACAGACTGCTGAAGAGACGCCTCTGATACATTGTATATACAGACTGCTGAAGAGACGGCTGATACATTGTATATACAGACTGCTGAAGAGACGGCCTCTGATACATTGTATATACAGACTGCTGAAGAGACGGCTCTGATACATTGTATATACAGACTGCTGAAGAGACGGCTCTGATACATTGTATATACAGTCTGCTGAAGAGACGGCCCTGATACATTGTATATACAGACTGCTGAAGAGACACCTCTGATACATTGTATATACAGACTGCTGAAGAGACGGCTCTGATACATTGTATATACAGACTGCTGAAGAGACGGCTCTGATACATTGTATATACAGACTGCTGAAGAGACGGCTCTGATACATTGTATATACAGACTGCTGAAGAGACGGCTCTGATACATTGTATATACAGACTGCTGAAGAGACGGCTCTGATACATTGTATATACAGACTGCTGAAGAGACGGCTCTGATACATTGTATATACAGACTGCTGAAGAGACGCCTCTGATACATTGTATATACAGACTGCTGAAGAGACGGCTCTGATACATTGTATATACAGACTGCTGAAGAGACACCTCTGATACATTGTATATACAGACTGCTGAAGAGACGGCTGATACATTGTATATACAGACTGCTGAAGAGACGGCTCTGATACATTGTATATACAGACTGCTGAAGAGACGGCTCTGATACATTGTATATACAGACTGCTGAAGAGACGCCTCTGATACATTGTATATACAGACTGCTGAAGAGACGGCCTCTGATACATTGTATATACAGACTGCTGAAGAGACGCTCTGATACATTGTATATACAGACTGCTGAAGAGACGACCTCTGATACATTGTATATACAGACTGCTGAAGAGACGCCTCTGATACATTGTATATACAGACTGCTGAAGAGACGGCTCTGATACATTGTATATACAGTCTGCTGAAGAGACGGCTCTGATACATTGTATATACAGACTGCTGAAGAGACGGCTCTGATACATTGTATATACAGACTGCTGAAGAGACGGCTGATACATTGTATATACAGACTGCTGAAGAGACGGCTCTGATACATTGTATATACAGACTGCTGAAGAGACGCCTCTGATACATTGTATATACAGACTGCTGAAGAGACGGCTGATACATTGTATATACAGACTGCTGAAGAGACGGCTGATACATTGTATATACAGACTGCTGAAGAGACGGCTCTGATACATTGTATATACAGACTGCTGAAGAGACGGCCCTGATACACTGTATATACAGACTGCTGAAGAGACGGCTGATACATTGTATATACAGACTGCTGAAGAGACGGCTCTGATACATTGTATATACAGACTGCTGAAGAGACGCCTCTGATACATTGTATATACAGACTGCTGAAGAGACGCCTCTGATACATTGTATATACAGACTGCTGAAGAGACGGCTCTGATACATTGTATATACAGACTGCTGAAGAGACGGCTCTGATACATTGTATATACAGACTGCTGAAGAGACGCCTCTGATACATTGTATATACAGACTGCTGAAGAGACTGCTGATACATTGTATATACAGACTGCTGAAGAGACGGCCCTGATACATTGTATATACAGACTGCTGAAGAGACACCTCTGATACATTGTATATACAGACTGCTGAAGAGACGGCTGATACATTGTATATACAGACTGCTGAAGAGACGGCCCTGATACATTGTATATACAGACTGCTGAAGAGACGCCTCTGATACATTGTATATACAGACTGCTGAAGAGACTGCTGATATATTGTATATACAGACTGCTGAAGAGACGGCTCTGATACATTGTATATACAGTCTGCTGAAGAGACTGCTCTGATACATTGTATATACAGACTGCTGAAGAGACGGCTCTGATACATTGTATATACAGTCTGCTGAAGAGACGGCTCTGATACATTGTATATACAGACTGCTGAAGAGACTGCTGATACATTGTATATACAGACTGCTGAAGAGACGGCTCTGATACATTGTATATACAGACTGCTGAAGAGACGGCTGATACATTGTATATACAGACTGCTGAAGAGACGGCCCTGATACATTGTATATACAGACTGCTGAAGAGACTGCTGATACATTGTATATACAGACTGCTGAAGAGACGACCTCTGATACATTGTATATACAGACTGCTGAAGAGACGCCTCTGATACATTGTATATACAGACTGCTGAAGAGACGGCTCTGATACATTGTATATACAGACTGCTGAAGAGACGGCTCTGATACATTGTATATACAGACTGCTGAAGAGACTGCTGATACATTGTATATACAGACTGCTGAAGAGACGCCACTGATACATTGTATATACAGACTGCTGAAGAGACTGCTGATACATTGTATATACAGACTGCTGAAGAGACGGCTCTGATACATTGTATATACAGACTGCTGAAGAGACGGCTCTGATACATTGTATATACAGACTGCTGAAGAGACGGCTCTGATACATTGTATATACAGACTGCTGAAGAGACGGCTCTGATACATTGTATATACAGACTGCTGAAGAGACGCCTCTGATACATTGTATATACAGACTGCTGAAGAGACGCCTCTGATACATTGTATATACAGACTGCTGAAGAGACGGCTCTGATACATTGTATATACAGACTGCTGAAGAGACGCCTCTGATACATTGTATATACAGACTGCTGAAGAGACGCCTCTGATACATTGTATATACAGACTGCTGAAGAGACGCCTCTGATACATTGTATATACAGACTGCTGAAGAGACGGCTCTGATACATTGTATATACAGACTGCTGAAGAGACGCCTCTGATACATTGTATATACAGACTGCTGAAGAGACGCCTCTGATACATTGTATATACAGACTGCTGAAGAGACGCCTCTGATACATTGTATATACAGACTGCTGAAGAGACGCTCTGATACATTGTATATACAGACTGCTGAAGAGACGCCTCTGATACATTGTATATACAGACTGCTGAAGAGACGCCTCTGATACATTGTATATACAGACTGGTGAAGAGACGCCTCTGATACATTGTATATACAGACTGCTGAAGAGACGCCTCTGATACATTGTATATACAGACTGCTGAAGAGACGACTCTGATACATTGTATATACAGACTGCTGAAGAGACTGCTGATACATTGTATATACAGACTGCTGAAGAGACGCCTCTGATACATTGTATATACAGACTGCTGAAGAGACACCTCTGATACATTGTATATACAGACTGCTGAAGAGACGCCTCTGATACATTGTATATACAGACTGCTGAAGAGACGCCTCTGATACATTGTATATACAGACTGCTGAAGAGACGCCTCTGATACATTGTATATACAGACTGCTGAAGAGACGGCCCTGATACATTGTATATACAGACTGCTGAAGAGACGGCTGATACATTGTATATACAGACTGCTGAAGAGACACCTCTGATACATTGTATATACAGACTGCTGAAGAGACGCCTCTGATACATTGTATATACAGACTGCTGAAGAGACGGCTGATACATTGTATATACAGACTGCTGAAGAGACGCCTCTGATACATTGTATATACAGACTGCTGAAGAGACGCCTCTGATACATTGTATATACAGACTGTGAAGAGACGCCTCTGATACATTGTATATACAGACTGCTGAAGAGACGCCTCTGATACATTGTATATACAGACTGCTGAAGAGACGACTCTGATACATTGTATATACAGACTGCTGAAGAGACTGCTTGATACATTGTATATACAGACTGCTGAAGAGACGCCTCTGATACATTGTATATACAGACTGCTGAAGAGACAGCCTCTGATACATTGTATATACAGACTGCTGAAGAGACGCCTCTGATACATTGTATATACAGACTGCTGAAGAGACGCCTCTGATACATTGTATATACAGACTGCTGAAGAGACGCCTCTGATACATTGTATATACAGACTGCTGAAGAGACGGCCCTGATACATTGTATATACAGACTGCTGAAGAGACGGCTGATACATTGTATATACAGACTGCTGAAGAGACGGCTGATACATTGTATATACAGACTGCTGAAGAGACCTGCTGATACATTGTATATACAGACTGCTGAAGAGACGGCTGATACATTGTATATACAGACTGCTGAAGAGACGGCTCTGATACATTGTATATACAGACTGCTGAAGAGACGGCTGATACATTGTATATACAGACTGCTGAAGAGACGGCTCTGATACATTGTATATACAGACTGCTGAAGAGACGCCTCTGATACATTGTATATACAGACTGCTGAAGAGACGGCTCTGATACATTGTATATACAGACTGCTGAAGAGACGGCCCTGATACATTGTATATACAGACTGCTGAAGAGACGCCTCTGATACATTGTATATACAGTCTGCTGAAGAGACGCCTCTGATACATTGTATATACAGTCTGCTGAAGAGACGGCCCTGATACATTGTATATACAGACTGCTGAAGAGACGCCTCTGATACATTGTATATACAGACTGCTGAAGAGACGCCTCTGATACATTGTATATACAGACTGCTGAAGAGACGCCTCTGATACATTGTATATACAGACTGCTGAAGAGACGCCTCTGATACATTGTATATACAGTCTGCTGAAGAGACGCCTCTGATACATTGTATATACAGACTGCTGAAGAGACGGCCCTGATACATTGTATATACAGACTGCTGAAGAGACGCCTCTGATACATTGTATATACAGTCTGCTGAAGAGACGCCTCTGATACATTGTATATACAGTCTGCTGAAGAGACGGCCCTGATACATTGTATATACAGACTGCTGAAGAGACGCCTCTGATACATTGTATATACAGACTGCTGAAGAGACGCCTCTGATACATTGTATATACAGACTGCTGAAGAGACGCCTCTGATACATTGTATATACAGACTGCTGAAGAGACGCCTCTGATACATTGTATATACAGACTGCTGAAGAGACGCCTCTGATACATTGTATATACAGACTGCTGAAGAGACGGCTCTGATACATTGTATATACAGACTGCTGAAGAGACTGCTGATACATTGTATATACAGACTGCTGAAGAGACGCCTCTGATACATTGTATATACAGACTGCTGAAGAGACGGCTCTGATACATTGTATATACAGACTGCTGAAGAGACGCCTCTGATACATTGTATACACAGACTGCTGAAGAGACGCCTCTGATACATTGTATATACAGACTGCTGAAGAGACGCCTCTGATACATTGTATATACAGACTGCTGAAGAGACGCCTCTGATACATTGTATATACAGACTGCTGAAGAGACGGCTCTGATACATTGTATATACAGACTGCTGAAGAGACACCTCTGATACATTGTATATACAGACTGCTGAAGAGACGCCTCTGATACATTGTATATACAGACTGCTGAAGAGACGCCTCTGATACATTGTATATACAGACTGCTGAAGAGACGGCTCTGATACATTGTATATACAGACTGCTGAAGAGACTGCTCTGATACATTGTATATACAGACTGCTGAAGAGACACCTCTGATACATTGTATATACAGACTGCTGAAGAGACTGCTCTGATACATTGTATATACAGACTGCTGAAGAGACGGCTCTGATACATTGTATATACAGACTGCTGAAGAGACGCCTCTGATACATTGTATATACAGACTGCTGAAGAGACGCCTCTGATACATTGTATATACAGACTGCTGAAGAGACTGCTCTGATACATTGTATATACAGACTGCTGAAGAGACGGCTCTGATACATTGTATATACAGACTGCTGAAGAGACGGCTCTGATACATTGTATATACAGACTGCTGAAGAGACGCCTCTGATACATTGTATATACAGACTGCTGAAGAGACGCCTCTGATACATTGTATATACAGACTGCTGAAGAGACACCTCTGATACATTGTATATACAGACTGCTGAAGAGACTGCTCTGATACATTGTATATACAGACTGCTGAAGAGACGGCTCTGATACATTGTATATACAGACTGCTGAAGAGACGCCTCTGATACATTGTATATACAGACTGCTGAAGAGACGCCTCTGATACATTGTATATACAGACTGCTGAAAAGACTGCTCTGATACATTGTATATACAGACTGCTGAAGAGACGGCTCTGATACATTGTATATACAGACTGCTGAAGAGACACCTCTGATACATTGTATATACAGACTGCTGAAGAGACGGCTCTGATACATTGTATATACAGACTGCTGAAGAGACGCCTCTGATACATTGTATATACAGACTGCTGAAGAGACGGCTCTGATACATTGTATATACAGTCTGCTGAAGAGACGCCTCTGATACATTGTATATACAGACTGCTGAAGAGACGGCTCTGATACATTGTATATACAGACTGCTGAAGAGACGGCCCTGATACATTGTATATACAGACTGCTGAAGAGACGCCTCTGATACATTGTATATACAGACTGCTGAAGAGACGCCTCTGATACATTGTATATACAGACTGCTGAAGAGACAGCCCTGATACATTGTATATACAGACTGCTGAAGAGACGGCTCTGATACATTGTATATACAGTCTGCTGAAGAGACGCCTCTGATACATTGTATATACAGTCTGCTGAAGAGACGGCTCTGATACATTGTATATACAGACTGCTGAAGAGACGCCTCTGATACATTGTATATACAGTCTGCTGAAGAGACGCCTCTGATACATTGTATATACAGACTGCTGAAGAGACGCCTCTGATACATTGTATATACAGACTGCTGAAGAGACGGCTCTGATACATTGTATATACAGACTGCTGAAGAGACGCCTCTGATACATTGTATATACAGACTGCTGAAGAGACGGCCCTGATACATTGTATATACAGTCTGCTGAAGAGACGCCTCTGATACATTGTATATACAGACTGCTGAAGAGACGCCTCTGATACATTGTATATACAGACTGCTGAAGAGACGGCTCTGATACATTGTATATACAGACTGCTGAAGAGACGCCTCTGATACATTGTATATACAGTCTGCTGAAGAGACGCCTCTGATACATTGTATATACAGACTGCTGAAGAGACGCCTCTGATACATTGTATATACAGACTGCTGAAGAGACGGCTCTGATACATTGTATATACAGACTGCTGAAGAGACGCCTCTGATACATTGTATATACAGACTGCTGAAGAGACGGCCCTGATACATTGTATATACAGACTGCTGAAGAGACTGCTGATACATTGTATATACAGACTGCTGAAGAGACGCCTCTGATACATTGTATATACAGACTGCTGAAGAGACGGCTCTGATACATTGTATATACAGACTGCTGAAGAGACGGCCCTGATACATTGTATATACAGACTGCTGAAGAGACGCCTCTGATACATTGTATATACAGACTGCTGAAGAGACTGCTGATACATTGTATATACAGACTGCTGAAGAGACGCCTCTGATACATTGTATATACAGACTGCTGAAGAGACGGCTCTGATACATTGTATATACAGACTGCTGAAGAGACGGCTGATACATTGTATATACAGACTGCTGAAGAGACGGCTCTGATACATTGTATATACAGACTGCTGAAGAGACGGCCCTGATACATTGTATATACAGACTGCTGAAGAGACGCCTCTGATACATTGTATATACAGACTGCTGAAGAGACGCCTCTGATACATTGTATATACAGACTGCTGAAGAGACCTGCTGATACATTGTATATACAGACTGCTGAAGAGACGGCTCTGATACATTGTATATACAGACTGCTGAAGAGACGCCTCTGATACATTGTATATACAGACTGCTGAAGAGACGCCTCTGATACATTGTATATACAGACTGCTGAAGAGACGGCTCTGATACATTGTATATACAGACTGCTGAAGAGACTGCTCTGATACATTGTATATACAGACTGCTGAAGAGACACCTCTGATACATTGTATATACAGACTGCTGAAGAGACTGCTCTGATACATTGTATATACAGACTGCTGAAGAGACGGCTCTGATACATTGTATATACAGACTGCTGAAGAGACGCCTCTGATACATTGTATATACAGACTGCTGAAGAGACGCCTCTGATACATTGTATATACAGACTGCTGAAGAGACGCCTCTGATACATTGTATATACAGACTGCTGAAGAGACTGCTCTGATACATTGTATATACAGACTGCTGAAGAGACGGCTCTGATACATTGTATATACAGACTGCTGAAGAGACGGCTCTGATACATTGTATATACAGACTGCTGAAGAGACGCCTCTGATACATTGTATATACAGACTGCTGAAGAGACGCCTCTGATACATTGTATATACAGACTGCTGAAGAGACTGCTCTGATACATTGTATATACAGACTGCTGAAGAGACGGCTCTGATACATTGTATATACAGACTGCTGAAGAGACGCCTCTGATACATTGTATATACAGACTGCTGAAGAGACGCCTCTGATACATTGTATATACAGACTGCTGAAGAGACTGCTCTGATACATTGTATATACAGACTGCTGAAGAGACGGCTCTGATACATTGTATATACAGACTGCTGAAGAGACGGCTCTGATACATTGTATATACAGACT